>NW_018252791.1:103351-125015 GCF_001263595.1 Phalaenopsis equestris
GGCATAAATACTTTTATTTTCTGGATGGATATACTGGTTATCACCAAATACAAAAAATCAAGGAAAAACAATTTTTACCAGTTTTTACCAGTCCTTATGGTACATTTGCTTTTAGAAGAATGCCCTTTGCCTTATGTAATTCCCCTTCTACATTTCAAAGATGTAAGATTGCATTTTTTTATGATTTAATTGAAAAAGGGATTAAAGTATTTATGGATGGTTTTTCAGTGTTTGGAACTTCATTTGACTCATGTTTAGAACATTTATCAAAAGTTCTTAAGTGCTGTGAAGAAACAAATTTAGTCCTTAATTGAAAAAAAATGCCAATTTATGGTGACAGGAGGAATCGTCTTAGGACATCAAATATCAGAAAAAGGTATGGAAGTAGATCCTACTAAAATTCAAGTGATCGCTAATTTACATTATCCAACAAATGTAAGGAAATTAGGAGTTTTTTAGGACATGTTGGATTCTACAGACGATATATTAAAGACTTCTCAAAAATTGCTAAGCATTTATGCCATTTACTGGAGAAAGATGCAATTTTCAATTTTGATGAAGAGCGCCTAAAGCTTTGAGTTATGAAATGAAAAATTAGTCACTGCACGAATTATAGTTTCACCATATTAGGAAAAACCTTCTCAACTGATGGGTGATGCTAGTGATTATGATATTAGAGCTGTTTTAAAACAAAGATATGATGAAATTTTTAAAGTAATTTACTATGCTAGTAAAACTCTTAATGAAACACAAATTAATTATACAACAACTGAAAAAGAGTTGTTATCAATAGTATGTGCCTTTGATAAATTTAGATCATATTTAATTGGAACTCATTGCTTATTGCATACAGATCATTCTGTTATTATGTACTTAATGAAAAAGAAGGATCCTAAACCTAGACTTATAAGATGAATTCTTCTTTTGCAAGAATTTGACTTTGAAATAGTAGATAGGAAGAGGATTGAAAATCAAATTGCTAATCATTTGTTCAGGCTTGAGTTAGAAAAACCACTCTATTATGAAAAAGAAATTAATGAACATTTTCCAGATGAAAAATTGTTTAATATTAAATAGTGGTGTGTTTCGTGGTATGCCGACATTGTGAACTTTCTAGTTAGTGATATTATACCCTATGGAATGACATACCATCAGAAGAGAAAATTTATTTTTGAAACTAAGACTTATTTTTGGGATGAACCATTTTTATATAAACAAGCAAAGGATCTTATTATTCGAAGATTTGTACATATAGAAAATACTTATGAAAATATCCAAAAATATCATAATTCTGATTTTAGGGGTCATTTTGGTGTTGATAAAATAACATACAAAATTTTACAATCTGGATTCTATTGGCCAACTATATTTAGAGATGCTAATGCTTATATTAGAACTTATGATAGATGTCAACGAGTAGGCAATATTTCTAGAAGAAATGAAATGCCCCTCAATTATATGCTACAAGTTGAAATATTTGATATTTTGGGATTAGATTTCATGGGACCATTTATACCATCTTTTGGAAATTTATATATATTTCTAGCAGTGGACTATGTATCCAAATGGATAGAAGTTATTGCTTTACCTTGATTTGATGCTCAAAGTGTTGCAAAATTTTTAAAAACAAACATATTTTGTGGATTTCAGATGCCGAGAGTTATCATAACTGATGGGGAAAGTCATTTCAGAAATGCCATAATGGAGAAATTATTAAATAAATATCATATAAACCCTGGAATTTCTACTGCTTATCATCCTCAGATAAGTGGTTTGGATGAATTAACCAATCGAAAAATTAAAATAATTATGGAAAAATATGTGAATCCAACAAAAATGGATAGGTCAATCAAACTTGACTATGCTTTGTGGGATTATAAGACTGCATACAGAACTTCTATAAGAATGTCCCCCATATAGGTTAATATTTTATAAAGCTTGTCACTGATCAGTTGAACTTGAGCATAAAGCATATTGGGTGATTAAAGAGTTCAATTATAATTTAAAAGATGCTAGTAAGAAAAGATTATTACATTTAAATGAGCTCTAAGAGATAAGGAATGAATCTTACGAGAGTGCTAAGATTTACAAAGAAAAGATGAATATGTGGCATGATCAAAGGATTCTTACAAAAAAATTTCAGCTAAAAAAATTTTTACAAAAAAATTTCAGCTAGGGCAACAAGTATTGCTATATAATGCAAGGTTAAGATTATTTCCATGTAAGCTTACATCCAGGTAGATGGACCCTTTTGTTGTGACAAAAGTTTATCCTTAAAGAGTTATGTATATCAAAGATCCTAAAATTGAAAAAGTACTTAAAGTGAATAGTCATAGACTAAAACCTTATTTAGTAGGGGATCAACATAAATTTAACGATCGAATGAAGTTTGGTCAACCAGAATAACCACTGGTTATGTCGGGCTGACGACGTTAAACCAAGCGCTTTGTGGGAGGCAACCCATAGTTATCAGTGTTCTTTGATTTGATTGTTGTTTGTGTGTGATTAAGAAAATTTGGGGTTGTATTTTTGAGACTATTATGTGTTAGTATTTTTCTTAAGACTTTACTTAGTGATCTAGACATGCTAAAACGAGAATTTAGACGTTAAGTTGACTAGTACAAAATTGAGCACTGGCGCTTAAGCTCCAATATCCAGCGCTAAAGCGTGGGAGTTATAAACCATGTATGAAATTCAGATTCTAGAAGGTTTAACCACAAATTGGTTGATTAAAACGTGCCAAGGCAGTTTTAGGACGTGCCTAGAAGTTACTACAGGGATTTAGGCCTATAAATAGAAGGGTTTTGTAAAGAAATTTCACCTAGATCATTTTTAATCCTAAAAGTGTAAGAGAGAGAGAAATTTTGAGAAGATGTCTTCATGGGAGATGGATTTGAAGAAGAAGAAAGAGACCATGCAGAAAAGATTCATTTGTCAGAGTGCACAAGAGATGTATAACATTTTTTTGGTCGTTAGTATTGAAGGAATATCAGAAAAGATCAATAAAATTGAGACTATCATGGCTTTACTTGAGACAAACGTAATTGAGATTCATGCACATCTACAGCATATTGGATGATAATTGAAAATGTAATTTAGTTATACTAGTAATATAGAGGAAGTGGATAAGGAGATGTATCTTATGCAAAAATGGATTAAAGAAGATAATATCATAGCTCATCACCACCATCAGTTTTATCAACTTTATATTCTGATTGCCCCAGGAGAGATTAATGAAAGGCCAAAATTTGTCCCAACAAATGAAGAATGGAATTAAGTTCAGTGTTAAAGTTTGTTTGTTATGAGTCAGTGTTTAATGTGTTACGTGTTAAATATTATTTTTAGAGTTTATGATAGTTTGTTTAGTGTTTGTATTTAGAAGATTTTCTCATTTGACACTATTTGGAGTGAGAATTAAGTGTTATAAGTAATTGTACTAGTATGTGAATGAATGAATGTGTTTGTTTGTGCAAAAATTTGTGTTATTTTAGCCTCGAATTGAATTAGATATATGGGAGAATTTTGATAAAAAAAGACTAAAGGGAGAGGAAAATAGTCATTTAATTTATGGGTGGTATATTTAGGCTTACAGTGCATTTTACTTAATTTCAAAAACATCAAAAATCATGTACTGATGCCTAAGCACCACATTCTTGGGCTTAAGAACGAAGTAACCCGAGAGGCAAGTGCCTAAGTGCCACTAATCCACGCTTAAGCGTCGGTTCACGAAACATGATTTTATATTTTTCTGAGCTTTAGCTTATTTTTTTATAATTTTTTTGATTCAAAATAATATTAGATATTTCAAAAATTAGGGCATTTGATCATAGAGATCTCTTGCCCTTGAAAAATCAGAGAAGAACTTTAAGCTCATGAAGAACAAACTCTTAAAACTTTATTTAATTTTAATAATTATTTAATTACTTAAGATTTGATTACTCTTTGGAGTATTTAATTAATTTAATAATAAATAGAGAGAAAATATTTTTAATTTTTGGTTCATATTTTTCTGCTCTATTCACTGAGCACAGGACTATTATTTATTTCTTTTTGTGATTTTTCTACACTAAGATATGAATTTTTTAAGCTTTTGTATTTTTTTAATTTAAAAAAACCTTATTTATCTACTTATATGAGTCAGCGCCAGCACAACCTCTGCGGCTCCGAAGTCCCACGCATCGTCCCATGAGTCGTTGCACTTTACACCTCTGCAGCCAAGCATGTCAGCGGTTTGTGTTCCCTTGTCTCATCTGATGCGATCTGGTCCTTCCATTTGATACACACAGAAATGGATGACATTCGTTCATCGTCCCCGATCGTCCAAACCTGAGAACTGCCTGTGTTCCGGACCTAATATCTCACTTGATGCTCAACTAAATCATATGGGGTTTGTTCTCACACCTTCATCAAAGTGAGACAAACCTATCTATATGATAAAATACATATGAAATGCAAGTTCTCTTCACAAAGTATGAAACTATTACAAAATTTAGAGATTTTGAGTTATACCTTTGCCTAAGAGGTGAGGCCTCGATTGGGTTAGTTGGAGATGATCTCCTTGAGTCCACGAAGCTCCTCGAAGTGTTATTTTGAGTTGAGGTGTGTCTTATGTATGCTTTTGATGAGAAGGTGACTCAGGCTTTATTTAGGACTATGTAAGAGTGCTCGACAGATGGGGCTTTTGATTGAGGAAGTGTTCTTAAGCTTTAGTGAAGCTTAAGAGCAAGTCAGTTTAGAGTTTTGATGGACTTGGTGGTATGGTCATGAAATACGCTAGATTTTATGCCAAAATTAGTTCCAGACAGTGAGGGAGATAGGCTATTAAGGATTGGAATAAGCTAAGAAAGGCAAGGAGAGGCTCTGAAAGTGATTAGGTAGAGTTTCCCCAAGGATTTTGATGATCTCCAATTTTAGCCATGGAGGGGGCCACTTATAATTAAGGCCAAGGGGGAGGCCTTAGGCTGGCATTGGTCGGTGCCAATAAAATGAGGTGGAGAGCTGAGCGGTGTAATTTGGGGCAAAGTTTTTTGTTTAAACCATGGTGGAGCCGTCTCAGTTTTGGGTTTTTCAACCATTAGGACGGAAGGTCAGACCAGAGGAGGTGGCTAGCTGACTCGGGGAGGTTAGGGAGCTTTATTTGTGATTAACTTAGGGCTTGGGAAGACTAGCTACATGGGTTAGAGATTTAACCAATTTTAGGGGAGGAGCTTGCTTAAATTGAGGAAACTTTGGTCCATGCCAAAAAAGTGTGCTTAGCTAAGATTGATCTCGCCAACTGACATGCTTAGGGTGGGGGTGAGGTGCTTAAGCCTTAATTAAATTAAAAGGGTTTGAGAAAAAGTTTGGCTTTAGGATTAAAATGGGATTTAGGCTTGGACATGTATTTTCAGCTGGGTTTGGGCTTGGTTCTAGACCAATTGATGGTTCAAATTGTCTGGGAATTAAATTTTGTGGAATTGAGATGATTACATGGCTCAAATTAGTGGAATTTGACTTGGGTCAATTTGGGGTATTTGGCTTGGAATTGGGATTGCATTTGATTCAAATTGGACTTGGATATGATGTTGTTTAGTTTTGATTTGAAATTGGGTGACTTTGGGAATTTAGGGGTAATTTGGGAATTTTGGTCAATTTTGGTGGATTTGAGGATTTAGGGTGGTTAGAATTGGTTTTGGTAAAGTTTGGAATGATTTTGGGGATTTTGACAATTTTTAAAGTATTGGGGGTATTTTGGTAATTTTGGGTGGTGTTGGTCAGTTTGGTAATTTTGAGGATTTTGGAGGTATTTAGGTAAGTGGGGTAATTTGAAGTGGTTAGACAAGACTTTTGGCAAGGAATTAGGAGTTTGGGCAATTTTGGAGGTTTTAGGGTTTCAGGGCTATTTTTGGTGAATTTGGGGCAAAGTGCGGCAGGAGGCCAAAGTGGGATGTCTTAACGGAAATGAGATTGTTGGCCATCCAAACTATGTAAATGATACATCTAAAATATATAATATTTTTAGACATATTTTTATTCCTATTTTTGAGATATTGCGCTTTAATGGAAGCTATTTGTGTTTTTTTCTTACAAGTACAAGTAAAAAGGAGAAAAATGCTGAAAGGAGTGAAAAAGATCAAATTTGGAGAAAAAATATCAAATTTGGAGAAAAAATCAAATTTGGAGAAAAAATGCAAAAATGGTGCAAAAGTATTTTGGCACCTAAGCGCCAAAATTAGAACTTAAGCATCGGTGAAACAGAGAAGGCCACGCCTTAGCGTCGGAGGCCCCGTGCTTACGCGCCAGTGAAAGTTACTTGACGGGTTAATTCATTTTGATGAATTTTGAAGGGACATTTGAGACACCTATTGGCTAAAATGGGTGGTTATAACCACCAAGGATGAAAATATAATTAAAAAACTTGTGAAAGGAGGCATCCCTTGGTAAATACATCGAATCAAGAAACATTTCGAAGAGATACTTAGGCACCTCTTAGAAAATTATAAAAGAAAAAAAGTTGAGACTTTTGAGAGAGTCCTGAAAAATCTTAAGAAGTTCTAAAGGTTCTTGAAGAAGTTTGTGGAGAAGCTTTTGAAGATAATTTCAGGCACCACAAATTTATTTTCTTTTTTTTTTAGTTTTATTTTGAGATTTAAGAGTGTTGTAAGAGAGAAGAGATTCAAAGGAACTTCAAGAATTTGGTGGAGGATTTGAGATAAGTTTTTATCTATGTTTTAAACTACTTTTAGTTTTAATTGAGACTTCTTGATGGTTTGACAATGATTTCTACTTTTAAACTAAAGTGTGATTTTATTTTCTCCATAGATTCTCAGTAGTTTTCTTTATCTTTCCTCTTAAAATGATAAATAATTAAAGTGTTGGATGAAAGTTGTGGAGAGTATTAATCTTTAATGTTGGAAGAAGTTGTGATGATTTAATTCAATGAACTTTATTTGCTTCTTGATCTGACCCATCTAAGTGTTAAAATTTTTTCTTAGAACATGTAAGAATCGGGGTGGTATTGTGTCAGTCAACAATTGGAATGAATCACATGAGCTTGTATGAATGAGAATGTAGTTCATATGATTGAGTGCAAATAAATAGGGATATAATATTTGAAGGGTGTAGAGTTAGAGGACTTTAAAGTTAAAGGCTAAAGCCCCCAACTTGATTTATTGTTTTAGGTTTTGATACAAGATGTCATCCCCAAGGTGGAGGGAACCGAGGGAACTCTAGAGGGAGAGCTAGTATCTTCCATGCCTAACCGGTCTTCTGAACTATTCAAACTTTAAATTAGCCAATGTTCTTTAAAATATCTCTAGTAAGGGTAAAGAATAATATTGATCCTATTTAGCACAACACAATTTGAATACTTCCACAACAGAATTACTATACTTATTACTAATTCATGATAAATAAAAAGATAATTCTTATTCAGTGTTTTGTTTTACATAAACTCAAGTTATCTTTACTAAATTTTTATTTAAAACATTAAAAATACCAAAAAAAGTTCAAATTTCCTTCTTGTGATAAAAACTATAGTTTAAATATTTAACTTTTTAAAGTAGAAAGTTTTGTTACTTTAATTATCACATACTGTGAACAATCCCTGTGAGTTCGATATTTGCGGCTGAATAAAAAAGTCTTACATTACTTGATAACGATATGTATACTTGCATAGTATCCCAATATATATATTAAGTTAAAAAATTAAATTCTTATTTTGTCAACATTAAGTTTTTGGTAATGTTGTAAATTAAGGAAAGATAAGCGAAAAATATAATCAAATACATTGTTATACTGTTGCATATAAACGGTCAGGATCAAGTTTTTGGCGTCGTTACCAGGGATTGACTTTTCTATTTTAAAGTTTAAGAGTTATTGTAGGAATATTCTATTATAGTATTTTATTTATAAAGTATTTTTTTGTGTTTTATTTTATTTTATTTTATTATTAGTGTATGTGTTGTTCAGGTTCTGAAGGATTAGTGCCCTAGATTCTGAATTAGAAAAAATTGTTAAAAAATCAAAAAAAGCAATAAATTTAAAAATTTTGAAAAATCTAAAAAAAATTATAGAAATGGCAGATCAAAATAATCAAAATATTAAAATTCATCAAGAATTTAGACCATTAAGAGATTATGTCAACCCTACGGTAGATGAACTTCATTGTAGTATTCAAAAACCTATTGTGGTGGCTAATTCATTTGAGCTTAAACCTGTTGTGAACCAAATGGTATCAAACAATCAGTTTAGGGGATCACCAACTGAAGATCCAAATTTACATCTTGGCAATTTTTTAGAATTGTATGCTACATATGCTACATTTAAATACGATTTAAATACGATGGTGTATCAGATGATGTCATAAGACTTAGATTATTTCTTTTCTCACTCAGGGATAAGGCTAAGATGTGGTTGCATTCTTTAACACCTGGATCTATTAGAACTTAGGGTGATTTAACACAAAAAATCCTTGCTAAACACTTTTCACCATAAAAAACTGTGAAGCTCAGAAATGATATTACATCTCTTTATCAATTTGAGGGGGAATATATTTATGAAGCATGTGAATGAATTAAAGATCTCCTTAGAAAGTGTCCATGCCATTGTATACCACATTGGTAAATAATAAAAACTTTTTATAATGGATTAGTTGTGTCTCTTAGATCTATTATCAATGTCGTTGCTGGTGGTCATTGATGTCAAAATCATTTCATAATGCTTATGCTCTTATGCTTTAATTGAATTAATTGAAGAAATGACTACCAATAATTTTCAATGGCTTTCTTAGAGGGTAAATCTTAAAAAAATAGCCAATATTCTTGAATCTGATGCATTTACTATGTTAGCAAATAAAGTTGCATCAATTTCAAGGAAGTTGGACCAATTTGGAATGAGTTTTTCTCAACCAATTTTCATGATTGAAGAGAATTCATTAGGCCAAACGGTAGATTCTCAAGCATCATTAGAAACTTTGAATGGCATAAATAACAAGCTAAATAATTTAGGTTGGAAGAACCATCCTAATTTTAACTGGAATAATACTTTACGTGGTAGTAACTAGCAATGGGAGAACAACCAAGTAATCCCATTGGGAAACTGGAAGAATCAAGTGAATAATAATAATAGATCTACCTATCCTCCAGGTTTCAACAGTAATATACAATTTAAGGAGAAGAAGTTATCTATAGAAGAAGTGGTGCTACAAATGGGAAATCAATTACAAAGTCAAAGACCTACAATTAGAAAAATTGAGAATCAACTTAGACATATCGCAAATTCATTAAGTAATAGATCCCAAGGAGACTTCCTAGTAATGTTAAAACATATCAGAAAGACCAAAATAAAGAGCAAGTAAAAGCCGATCAACTTAGAAGCGGAAGAGAGTTGGAAGGCAGGGTTTAAAAAGAAATTGAGGTAGAGAGAGAAGAACTTGAAGAACCAAAAGAGCACACTCTGAAAGGTTTAGAAAGACCTTTTTCTCCACTGAAAATTGACTTGAAAAAATCACCACCTCCATTTCCTTAGATGCTTCATCAATAGAAGTTGAATAAGCAATTTTCAAAATTTCTAGAAATTTTTAAGAAGCTTACAAATAATATTCCATTTGCTGAAGTCTTAGAACAAATTTCAAGCTATGTAAAGTTTATGAAGGATATTCTCAATAGGGAAAGGAAGTTTGAAGATAATGAGACTGTCACACTTAGTGAGGAGTGTAGTGCTATAATTTAAAAAAATCTTCTTGAAAAACTTAAAGATTTTGGTAGCTTTACTTTTCCATGTGCAATAGGAGCCAAATTTTATGGAAAAACTTTATGTGATTTAGGTACAAGCATTAACCTTATGCCATTATCGATATTTAAGAGATTGAGATTAGAAGAAATAAGCCAAACTACAGTAACACTGCGGTTAGCAGATCGCTCAATAACGTACCCTAAAGGAGTTATAGAGGATGTTTTAGTGAAAATGGATCGATTTATCTTTCTTGCTGATTTCATTGTGCGGGATATGGAGGAAGATAAAGAGATACCTATCATTTTAGGGAGACCTTTCCTAGCCACAGGAAGAGCAATGATAGATGTGCAGAAGGAGAAATTAACTATGTGCATCAACGATCAAACAGTTACTTTTAACATTTCAAGATCAATGAAATATCCTGCAAAAGGTAAAGATAATGAATGTTATAGAATGGTTGTTATAAGATATCTGAGTGAATTCCTTTTCAAAACTAATTATGAAGAGAAATTTGAAGTAAAATATTTGGAACACGAGCAAGAAGAGGAATTAGATTAATGTGAAGATCTTTATAATGAAGATTCAAACTATGTTTGAGAAAGTTTCAACGTTTTGGACACCATAGAAAAAGAGAAATCATTTTGTCCATCAATAGAAAAACCTCCAAAATTTGAGTTGAAATTACATCCTGATCATTTAAAATATGTGTTTTTAGGTGATTCCTCTACTTTACCAGTTATAATTTCCTCAAAATTAACAATGGAAGAAGAATAAAGATTGATGAAAATTTTAAAAAATTTTAAGAAAGCCTTTAGATGGACAATAGCTGATGTTAAAAGAATAATTCCTTCAATTTGTATGCATAGAATTCCTATGGAAGAGAACTGCAAACCCAGGGCTGCTCCTCAATGGAGACTTTTCCTCGAAGGAGATTGAATCCTATTATGAAAAAAATTGATAAGAAAAAAAATTTAAAGTGGTTAGATGCTGGAATTATCTACCTTATTTCAGATAGTGCATGGGTTAGTCCAATTCATTGTGTTCCTAAGAAAGGAGAAGTAACTGTGACTATAAATGAACATAACAAATTAATGCCTACTAGGCAAGTCGTAGCGTGGCGAATATGAATTTATTATAGAAAATTAAATCTCGCCACAAGGAAAGATCATTTTCCACTACCCTTTCTAGATCAGATGCTGGATAGACTAATTGGGCATAAATAGTTGTGTTTTCTGGATGGATATATTGGTTATCACCAAATACAAATAACTCCTGAGGGTCAAGAGAAAACAATTTTTACCAATCCTTATGGTATATATGCTTTTAGAAGAATCCCCTTTAGTTTATGTAATGTCCCTGCTACATTTCAAAGATGTATGATGATAATTTTTTGTGATTTAATTGAAAAAGGGATTGAAGTCTTTATGGATGACTTTTTAGCATTTCAAACTTCATTTAACTCATGTCTAGAACATTTATCTAAGGTTCTCAAACACTGTGAAGAAACGAATTCAGTCCTTAATTGGAAAAAATGTTAATTTATTGTAGCAGGAGGAATTGTATTCGGATATCAAATATTAAAAAATGGTATGGAAGTAGATCCTGCTAATAGTCAAGTGATTGGTAATTTACCTTATCTAACTAATGTAAGGGAAATTATGAGTTTTTTAGGACATGCTGAATTCTATAAGCGATATATTAAAGAATTTTCAAAAATTGCTATGCCTTTATGCCATTTATTGGAGAAAGATGTAATTTTCAATTTTGATGTAGAATGCCTAAAAGCTTTTGAGTTATTAAAGGAAAAAATAGTCACTATACCAATTATAGTTTCACCATATTGGGGAAAACCTTTTGAATTGATGTGTAATGCTAGTGATTATGCTATTGGAGCTATTTTAGGACAAAGATATGATAAAATTTTCAAAGTAATTTACTATTCTAGTAAAACTCTGAATGAAGCCCAAATTAATTATATAACAACTGAAAAACTGTTATTAGCAATAGTATATGCTTTTGATAAATTTAGATCATACTTAATTAGAAATAAATGTATAGTGCAAACAAATCATTCTTCTATTAAGTAAATAATGAAAAAGAATGATGCTAAACCTAGACTTATAAGATGGGTTCTTGTTTTGCAAGAATTTAACATTGAATAGTAGATAGAAAAGGGACTGAAAATCAAATTGCTGATCATTTGTCCATGATTGAATTAGAAAAACCACTCTGAATTAGAAAAACCACTCTTCCATGATTGAATTAGAAAAACCACTCTGTTTTGAAAAAGAAATTAATGAACATTTTCCAAATGAAAAATTATTCAGTATGAATAAGTGTCGTGTTCTGTGGTATGCTGCATTGTCAACTATCTTGTTAGTGACATTATACCCTATGCAATGACATACCAATAGAAGAGGAAATTTATATCTGAGGCTAAGACTTATTTTTGGGATGACCTATTTTTATATAAACAAGGGAAGGATCTAATTATTCGGAGATGTGTGCCTTTAGAAGAAACTTATAAAATTGCTTAAGAAATTATCCAAAAATATCATAATTCAGATTTTGAGGGACATTTTGGTGTTGAGAAAACAACATATAAAATCTTACAATCTGAATTTTAATAGCCTACTATCTTTAGAGATGTTAATGCTTATATCGAAACTTGTGAGAGATGTCAACGTGTAGACATTATTTCTAGAAGAAATGATATACCCCTTAATTATATAGTAGAATTTGAAATATTTCATGTTTGGAGATTATATTTCATGGGACAATTTATACCATCTTTCAAAAATTTATATATATTGTTAGCAGTGGACTATGTATTCAAATGGATAGAAGTTGTTGCTTTACCTTGATGTGATGCTCTAAGTGTTGCAAAGTTTTTGAAAATGAACATATTTTGTAGATTTGGGATGTCGAGAGTGATCATAACTGATGGGGTAAGTCATTTCAAAAATTCCATAAAGGAAAAATTGTTAAAGAAAAATCATATAAACCATAGGATTGTCACTGCTTATCATCCTTAAACAAGTGGTTTGACTAAATTATCCAATCCTGAAATTAAAAGAATTATAGAAATATCTATAAATCAAATAAAAATGGATTGGTTAGTCAAACTTTACTATGTTTTGTGGGCTTTTAGGATTGCATACAGAACTCTTATAGGAATGTCCTCATATAGGCTAATATTTGGGAAAGCTTGTCACTTACCAGTTGAACTCGAGCATAAAGCATATTGAGCAATTAAAGAGTTCAATTATGATTTAAAAGATGATGGTGAGAAAAGATTATTAAAATTAAATGAGTATGAAGAAATAAGGAACGAATCCTATAAAAGTGCTAAGATTGATAAAGAAAAGATGAAGATGTGGCATGAACGAAGGATTCTTACTAAAAATGTTTTAGCTAGGGCAACAAGTTTTGCTATATAATGTAAGGTTAAAATTATTTCCAGGCAAACTTAACTTCAGGTGGATGGACCTATTTGTTGTGATGAAAGTTTATCCTTATGGAGCTGTGGATATCAAAGATCCTAAAATGGAGAAAATATTTAAAGTGAATGGTCATAGACTGAAACCCTTTTTTATAGGGGATCAACTTAAATTTAATGATTGAGTGATGTTGGGTCAACCATAATAAGCACTGATTATGTCGGGCTGATGACATATAACCAAACACTCTGTGGGAGGCAGCCCATAGTTATTAGTGTGCTTTTAGTTTTATTATTTTTTTTGTGTGTGGTTAAGAAAATTTGGGGTACAATTTTTTTATTATTTTATGCTAGTAATGATTCTAATACTTTATTAAGTGACTTATATATGTTAGAATGAGTATTTGAACGTTAAGTTGCCCGATGCTTAACCAAGTACTGGAGCTGAAGCACCAATACTCGGTGCTTAAACGCAGGAGATAAAAACCATGTGCAAAAATGCAATTTCTAGAAGTTTTAAATGCCAATTGGTTATCTTAAATGTGTCATGGAAGTAATAGGACGTGCCTAGAAGTTATTAGAATGATTAAAGCCTATAAATAGAAGGGTTTTTGTGATGGAATTTCACCCCACAATCATTTTTAGCACTAAATTCTATGACAAAGAAAGATTTAGAGAAAATGTCTTCATCGGAGATGGATTTGAATAGAATAGAAGAGGCTATGAGGAGTAATTTCATTATTCAGAGTGCACATGAGATGTATAACGATTTCTTAATCGTTAGTATTGAAGGAATATCAAAAAAGATAAAAAAGATTGAGGCTGACGTGGCTTCAATTGAGGCAAAGGTAAATGAAGTTAATGCACATCTAGAGCATATTGGATGACAATTAAAAATGAAATTTAGTCATACTTGTTATATAGAGGAAGAGATAAGGCGATGTATCTTAAGTAGAAATGGAATGAAGAAGATTGTATCAGAGCTCGTCACCACCATCTGTTTTATCAACTTCATATTCCAAATGCCCAAGGAGAGACTAATGACAGACAAGAATTTGTTCCAACAAATAAATAATGGAATTAAGTTCTACGCTAAAATTTTCTTGCTAAGATTTGTTTTATGTATTAGTGTTAAGTCTTTTTTTAGTGTTTATGTGATTATGTGTTTTATTGTGTAAGTTTCTTTAGTGTTTGTATTTATAAAAAGTTTCTCATCTAAGACTTTTTAGAATGAGAATTATGTGTTAAATTTTGTTTGTAATAGTTCTTGAATGAATATAAGTGTTTGTTTGTGAAACTTTTGTGTTATTTTAGCCTCAAATTGAATTAGTTATATTGGAGAATTTTGAGAGAGAGGAGAGTTAAAGGAGAAGAAAATAGTCATTTAAGTGTTATATGACCATTTAGGGGTGGTTTACTTAGGCCAATTGTGTATTTTACTTACTTTCAAAAATATAAAAGTTATGCACTGGCGCCTAAGAGCCACAACCTCGTGCTTAAGCTCGAGGCAACCCGAATGGCAAGTGCCTATGCGCCACATATTTGCGCTTAAGCATCGGTTCACTAAAACCGGTTTGTGAACAGTTAAAAGTAAAAATTAACCCCTTAAAATGCTATTTTTGCTCCTATCATTGCCTTCTTCCTCCGATGTTCGCGGGTTTGACTTTGGGGCAAGCCTTTTCGTGGAGATTTCTTGGTGGATTCGAGTCAAATTTGCTAGATTTGGATTTCTTGAATTTGGATTTCTTGAGGTAAGATTGGATTTCTTGAGGTAAGATCTTCACTTCTATGTAGAAATTTTGGATTTTCACCATATATTTTGATCACATTGTGGAGATACCCAAAATTTATTATTCATGGTGAAAAACTTGAAAAAAAAAATCTATAGAAATTACATAGAAAGTGTGGTTTAAGTTTATAGGATTTAAGTTTAGTAGATTTGACTTGATCTTTGAAATTATTGTGAAATTTTGTAAAATTTGTAGAATGGCCCAAGATTGGAGAGGAGCAAGGGGAAGTCCCACTTTGATTCAAGCAAGTTTGTGAGTTCAAAAGCTCGCGACAGATATAGTGACGCTCTACGGTGACAAAAATTGATTCTTGAGAGGTGTTTTAAAAATCCAGGTGAATCTGTGGAGGATTTGATTGTTCGCCGACAATGGGAAAGATTCTATTATTTTTCTGCTGTAGCTGTGATTTCTGTAGTGTGTGAGTTCTAACCTCCCAGAGGTGGAAGAGGATCGAGTCATGGTCAAAGGCAAATTGGAACCTTTTTCACCGGAGGTAATCAACATGTTCTATCATTTACTGCCTGATACTCTGTATTTTTTTCGAACTATAGTCCTACTGAGACTGAACTGAATGAGATTATATCAGTTTTGACTACTGGAAGGGGACTCTAAAAATTTACAAATGAGAGGAGAGTCAATGTTTCCACTTCAAAGTTAAGTGCATCATCGAAGGTGTGGCACTACTTTATTTCAGCTCGTCTGTTATCGACAAATCATCTTAGTGAAGTTATGAAGGAGAGAGCAACATTTAGTTATTGTATTCAGCAGAGCAAGTTTTTTAATATTGGAGCTTTGATTTATCAAACTATCATTAGTTCTGCCACTGACGCTACTACTGCAAGTCTAGGATTTGCTTTTTTAATATTTTTCTTTGTGTGAGCAAGCTGGAGGTAGATATGATAGTTGGGAAGAAGTGTTGCTACCTCTAAAATCGATTACAAGTGTGAATGTGAAATCATATTCTGAACACTTTATTTTTGGTTGGAGAGGAGGATTTCAAGAAGTTATGGAATGTCGACGTCTGCTAGACATCTGTTGCATCCACCTCTGCTGCTGCTACATCAAGACCATCTACCTCGAGAGCATGTACTTCAAGAGGTGAGTCTACTGAAACTCAAGATCAATTATTGCAGAGGATGATGGATAATATTAATCTTACTGCAGATAAGGTACAAAATTTTCTCCATATAAGGTACAAAATTTAGAAAATTTTGTAGATCATATTGATGGATATGTCAGATGACATAGTGATTATGAGAAGAAATTTCACTCATCTTTGTAGTGGAATTCCCTTGATATCCAAAATATCCTGATTATGAGTCTACAACTTATTGAGATAGCGATGACACTAATGATGATGTTGAGGAGAAGGACTTAGGTTGTTTTATGTTTTTAAAATGTGATGTACTTTGTGGTGTGCACTTGATTCATTTTTTGTGTATTTGTTGGACTATGTGATGTGTTAGACTTTTTGTTTAATTGTTATTGTAATGTTTGTGTTTTGTTAGTATTATGTTTTAAATTCTATGTTTTAAATGTATTATGTTTTAAATTCTAGGGTAGTACTTGTTATTGTGTATTGTGTTTTAGTTAGTTAGCTATGAATTTATTTCTATGTCTTATGAAATTTGAAAATCTTGCTAGCTTTAATTTTAAACTTTAATTTTAGAAATTCACCACCCTGTATTTTCTTTTATCTAGTTAGTGTGTTTGTTTGCTTTTATGTCTGTATCTACTACATAGAAGTCTAATGAATCTCTATATGTTAAAAAGTAAAAAAATTGATAAAAAATTAATTTTACTCCTGTTTTTAGTTTTGTACTTGTATAATTAGGGTATAAAAATTCTTGTAAGTATGTTATTTCAATTTTAATTCCTGCTTATATGTATCTGCTGCTAAACTATTTAATCTTGTTAAAAATTTAAGTTTGCGGGGGAATGAAAAATATTTTCAAAACTTGAATTTCATTTGTTCTCAAATGTGCTACAAGTGAATTTGATTTGAAATCACAAATGATCATGTATATGAAGATATATTAGAGAAGTAAAATTTTTATTATAGAAATGAGTAAGAAAATTTAGTTAAAATTTTATAAGTAATGTAGAAAAATATAAAGTTAAAAGTTTTTAAATGAAACGATAAATATTGTGTAACTATCTTTAGTAGGAGATATTGTATTTTTGAAAAATGTGGATGGATTAGACATTTATTTTCTATACTTAAATTTCTTTTATTGAAATTAATTTTGAAAACTATTATTATTTTTTTAGGTAAGAGAAAGTTATCAACTCTTTGCTTTGGGAAATGAAGAGTGGAATTCAAAACCATTAAAAGCCTATCTTGATATAGTAATCCTTGACTGAAAAAGAAAAGAAAAGAAAAACAAGAGAGAGAGAAAGAAAAAGAAAAAGAAAAAGAAAAGAAAAGGAAAGAAAAGTTGAAAAAGAGAGGAGAAGCTTGAGGATTAATGCCTAATAAAAAATTTGTTCCACATCGATCTTTTTAAAGTATAAGACTTGAGAAACTCTTAAGCTTAAGAATATAATATAGTAAGTAAAATTATACTTAATAAAAATTTTTAAGTGAAAGAAACAAATTGCTTGAGTTCTATATTTGGAAAATCTACAAGTATTTCTGTATTAGATAGGCACTCATATTTTTTATACTTCTTCACTTTAAGGATTTCTAAACTTCAAGTTGGTTTCATTCACTAGAATTTTTTCTAAATTAGACTATTATTTTTCTAGAACAAAATTTTAGAAACTCTTAAACAAACTCATATACATAATCATACTTATTTGGTTTTTAAAGATTGAAGTGTCACTTGAGGAAAAGTAACATTTTAAGTTTGGGGGATTTCGATACACCTAAACTAAATAGTGTTTTAAGTCACAGTTTTATACCTATTTTTGAGGTATTGCGCTTTAATGGAAGGTATTTGTGTGTTTTTCGCTCAGTTTGTGTATTTTTCTTTCAGATACAAGTAAAAAGAATAAAAATGCTAAAAGGTGTGAAAAAGGATCAAATTTGGAGCAAAAATGCAAAAATGGTGCAAAAAAATTTTGCCGCCTATGCACCGGTGAAACAGAGAAGGCAGTGCCTACGCACCAGAGGCCCCGCGCTTAAGCGCCAGTGACAGTCACTTTACGCGTTAACACTTGACGGGTTAATTCAGTTTGACAAATTTTGAAGGGAAATTTGAACATATTTGCTAAAATGGGTGGTTATACCCACCAAGGATGAAAATTTAATTAAAGGACTTGTGAAAGAAGGCATCGCTTGGTAAATACATCGAATCATGCCAGATTTTGAAGACATACCTAGGCACCTCTTGGAAAATTATATATAAAAAAGTCGAGACTTTTGAGAGCGTCCTGAAAAACCTTAAGAAGTTCTAAAAGGCTCTTGAAGAAGTTTGTGGAGAAACTTTTGAAGAAAATTTCAGGCACCACAAATTTATTTTCCTTTTGTTTTTAGTTTTATTTTGAGAGTTTAAGAGTGTTGTAGGAGAGAAGAGATTCAAAGGAACTTCAAGAATTTGGTGGAGGATTTGAGATAAGTTTTTATCTTTATTTTAAACTACTTTTGGTTTTAATTGAGACTTTTTGTTGGTTTGACAATGATTCATACTTTTAAACTAAAGTTTGGTTTTATTTTCTCCATGGATTCTCAGTAGTTTTCTTTATCTTTCTCCTTAAAATGATAAATAATTAAAGTGTTGGATGGAAGTTATGGAGAGTATTAATCTTTAATGTTGGAAGAAGTTGTGGTGATTTAATTTTATGCACTACATTTACCTCTTGTTATGACCCATCTAGATGTTAAAATTTATTGTGAGAACATGTAAGAACCAGGATGGTATTGTCTCAGACAACAATTGGAAAGAATCACATCAAATTATATAAATGCGAATGTAGTTAATATGATTGCAAATAAATAGGGATATAATCTTTGAAGGGTGTAGAGTTAGATGACTTTAGAATGACAGGCTAAAGCCCCTAACTTGGTTTATTGTTTTAGGTTTTTATACAAGATGTTAGTCCCCAGGTGGAGTGAACCGAAGGAACTCTAGAGTGAGAGTTATCTTCTTCCCTGCCTACCCGGTATTCAGAACTATTCAAACTTTAAATTAGCCAATATTCTTTATAGCATCTCTAGTAAGGGTAAAGAATAATATTGCTCATATTTGACACAACACAATTTGAATACTTTCACAACATAATTCCTATACTTATTACTGATTCATGATAAAGAGAAAGATATTTCATATTCAGTGCTTGTCTTTTACATAAACTCAAGTTATCTTTAGAAATTTTTTTATTTCAAACCATAAAAATACTAAAAAGATTTCTAACTTCATTCCTGTGATAAAAACTGTAGTTTAAATTTTTGTCTTTTTAAATTAGAAAGTTTGGTTACTTTAATGTTGACCTCACTTTTGGTTGAGGTTTAGTTTTTCCTCTTTAGTAGCCTAAGGTCTAGCCATAGGACTTTTCTATTGACTATTCTTAGAAAACTAGACAAGAAACTCTCACCATTAGAAATTCCAAACTCTTCTCTACTCAACTTGAAGTTCCACATATTGGTCCTAACCTCTAGCACTTAGTAGGTGGGGTCACTATGGGGGAACTCAAGATGAGTCACCCTTAAGACTGCTAGTTGACCCTGTTGACCCTGGGTGTTGGTCTAGAGCTTAAGGTACTTACTTGCACTCACAATCTCTCACAAACCTAAACATAAATTTTCTGACTTGGTCTCTTGATACTTTTGGGAGACTCATGTAGGTGGTCCCCTAAACCCATTAGCCCTAGGCTAGGGTTTGACTAAGATCACTACATAGAGGACCCAAAATGGGGTTTTCACTGATTCATGGCTTATTGATGGTGGTTGGCACTCCAAATCTAACAAGAAAACCAACTTAGCGCCGACTTAGCCTTTTGCCCCTAAATTCCCTCAAATTACCTCGATACCCTTGGGACCCCAAATTTGGCCAAAATTCCCAAATTTACCCAAAATACCGAGAATGGTTCAAAAATCATTTCAAACACCTTGAAAACACCAAAACTACCCAAAATCACCAAAATTGGCCAAATTACCAAAACACCACTCCTTACCCCAATATTCCAAAAATTTCAAAAAATTCCAAAAAAATTCCAAAAACCCCCCCAAATATTCCTAATTTCATTTTTGTCAACCATCACATGACCCAATTTGGCTAATTTGACCATCATTGACCAAAACCCCCAAATTGCCCTTTAAAGGCCCATATTTTCCCCAAATCACTCTAAATGTTTATCAAATTGGTCTCAATTTACCCCAATTTCAGTTATAAACTGAAATCCTCTCTTGATGTGACCAATATAGACCAAGTCCAAGCTCATTTAGTCCATCATTTGAATCGAATTTTGATTTACATCAAAACCCCAATTTTGGCCCCATGACATGGTTCCACCAAATTGAACCCATGGCCTACTCCATTTGCCACAATTTATGTTGAAAAATCTTCATAACGTTGCTACACATCAAATTTGACCTTCAATTGGCCTTGGTGAAGCCCCAATTTCATATTATTTCAACCTAAGTCCAAAAAGCCCCAAATTTACCATGTCTCAAAATCTCACCAAATTGATGGCCTTAGCCCCAAAATTTCCACTCCATCCCTTAATAAAAAATCTTTAAAACATCTCCCTTGATCATGTGGGCCATTCAATTTGGATTTAGCTCAAGTCTAGCCCAACATAGACCCATGTCTAGCCCAACATGCCCAAATAGACCAAATTTCAAAGATCCCTCAAATTGACCTACCAATTGAACTCAAAATCACTTCAACCCTTCACCAAAAATAATCATAACAATCATCTACACAATGTTGATCAATCAATTGGGCCAATTGACATGGCTAGCCTAGACCAAACCCAAGCTTTGATCACTTGAACCCACGTTGAACCCATGCACTAAAGATGGCCTAACTACCCCAAAGTCACCAAATTAATGACTCCACAACCATTAGTTGGACTTTAGTGACTAGCCTAAACCCCATGAAATCACCTAAACTAAGTCATGGACCAAAGGTCGCCTAAATTTTGGGATTTAATGCCATATTTGCTTAAGCTTAAAATATTTTTTCAAAAACAAAGCCTAAACACATTAAGTTGCTGTGCATATTCCCCTGGCTCACCTGACCTCCCTAGCCACCTCCCCTAGATGGCCGGCCAGGCTAGTGGTCGGAAAATGGCCAAATCAAGAGCCACCCCCATGAGATTAAACCTAATTTAAACCTAGAGGACACCTCATCCAAATTGAAGCTTAGAGCGTCTCTGCCCTCCACCTAGGCAACACATTTCAGCCCCCAATTAGCCATAGCAGCAAGCCTAAGACCATTTTTATAAAATGCTCCCCTCCACGGCCCTGGTGGGAGAGCTAAAAATTCCTCTAAGATACTTCCCTAAAATGATCCCAAAGCCTCTTTGAGACCTCCTCAGTGCAACCCAACCACCACATTACTCTGAATCCCCTTTCCAAAGCCCAATTTTTGAGTTAGAGCCCAATTTTTTAGCTCAAAACCTTGCCGAAGACAGGACAAAGCTCTCCACACCTCTAAACTCCACCAAATTCAAATTAAACTCACCCACACCTTCACCACATTGAGAGAAGCCAGAGCCCTATCAAACTCCCCTTCCATAGAGCCCCTGACATAGCTCTAGACCAACACCTGAAATC
>NW_018252791.1:125252-128318 GCF_001263595.1 Phalaenopsis equestris
TTTAGTGTGGGCGGCCACGCGATCACTCTATCGGGGATGATGATGGGGAGCCGTCCGATCGCGCGTTTATCTGATGGACGGAGGAGATTGAGTCGGTCAACGTTTCCTTACATGAACCGCGGGCCGAGTCAAAGGCTACGTGGACGACGGCGTCCAACCAGAGTGCGCCACGTGTGCTTCAGAGCTGCCTAGGATACAGTCAGCGCCGCACGTTTAAATAGATAAATAGGGAATTTAGAAAAATCAGAAAATGATCTCTAGCTTTAAAAATTCATATCTTGGTGTAGAAAAATCATAAAAGTAAAATAAAAATACCCTCTTGCTCACTGAACAGAGGAGAATAATGTGAAAATGATTTGGAGTCCATTTGATGTATATTTTATTTTTAATTAATTAAACACTGATTTGGATGTTTTGATTTTCCATGCATATAGTAATTTCACCATGGCTTGAAATTTTAGCATGTTGTTTCCCTTGTCTTAGGGAACATTCCCAGATTTTTCCGAAGTCAGAGGAGGTCCCTAGATAGAGAATCATATTTTTCAAGTTTATGTACATTATTTGCTTAAAATAATAATGGAAATTAGCATGTTGTTTAAAAAAATCTAAGAAAATTTTAGAAGGTTTATAATGATCCGTGACCCTTTAGGACAATTTCTCATGAGCCAAATCATTCAAAATACACCTAATCTCTACAAACCCTAAATCACTAAGATGATTAATTTTGAAAAATACAAACAACAAAATGATTTGATTTTTCACCTTCACTATTCTTCAGGATCCAGAGAACTCACCATAAAAATTCCAAAGAATTTTGCGTTCATTTGGTAACTTAATCATTTGGTAACTTAAGTTGATTTTTAAATATAAATAATACTTTTGCACTAAAATAATTTTTAATAATTAAAATATAGTTTGAAAATTTACAAAAACTTATGAGTTCTGTGTGATCTGGAGTATTTTCTAAAAAAAAACTGGAATTTAAAATAAAAACTTGATTTTTAACCTATTTTAAATATTTAAATAATTAAAAATTCATTAAAAAAAATTATGAAAATATTCTAAATTTCTTCCTAAGGACTTAGAAAAAGTTAGAATATTTTTCCTAGTTTTCTAAATAAAAATACTGAATTTTAAAGCTTAAAAATAATTTTTAAAGGCTAAAAATGGGTTTTCGCTAAAAATAATTCCAATATTCTAAATAAAACTCAAAAAATATAAAATTTTCTCTTTTGAGTTTTATGATATTAGGAAGATTTTTCAAAAATATAAAACTTAATTTTTTCCATTTAAAATATTTTATATTTAATAAATACCCCGGAAATTAAAATAATTCTTAAAATTCCAATAAAATTCAAAAAATTATGAAAATTTGTCCAAAGGCTTCTATAGTCTAATTCTACCTCCAGTAAAAATTTCAAGTGATTAGGATTTACCTTGGTCAAGTTAAGAATTTTCTTTGAAAAATCCTATTTTTGCATGAAAATAATTATATAAATTAAATTAAATTTTCAAAAATCACATTTTTCTCCTCTGATGTTTTAAGGCTTCTATAGTCTAATTCTACCTCCAGTAAAAATTTCAAGTGATTAGGATTTACCTTGGTCAAGTTAAGAATTTTCTTTGAAAAATCCTATTTTTGCATGAAAATAATTATATAAATTAAATTAAATTTTCAAAAATCACATCTTCTCCTCTGATGTCTTTATTGACCCATGACTGAGGTATGATAAAAATTTTAAAGTCATTTTAATTGAATTTGACAATGTATGAAGTGTTGGAGCCTTAGGGACAAATGTGTAATTTGGGAAATTTAGCTTTAATTAACATTTAAGCTTAATTCAAGGAGGGAAATGGGCAACATGTGATCTTAATTTGATGTTCTAAACACAAGGGTTTAATTGGTAGAAACCAACCTCACTTTCTTAATTGAAAAGATAAGTTAATAAATTTCTAATTTATTAAAATTTGGAAGTTTATTAAAATAAAATGAACCCAGGACTTAGAGGTAGGACTTTTGAAGTTAATAATTAATCAATTTAATACCCCTATTTTGATTTTTAAATGAAATTTAAATCATGAATCATGACCACCTAAAGCTTAACATTTTCAAAACTAATTAACACACTCACCTAGGTCTTAAGGGCTTAGTAGTGACTTAGGCTAAATCAAGTTTCATTTAAACGAGGATTAAAAAAGTAAATATCACTGAAAATTAGAACATCTTTCAAACACTACAAGCCCAATTAGGACCAAAATTTGGCGAAGTGTTTCAATAACACTAACTTGCCTCTTTAAGGGACTTCACCCACATATTCTTCAAAATTAAATTACAGATAATAATTAGCTTACTCTTAGGGATAATTGATACATCAATGTTCATTGAGCATTAGGGTGTTCATAGGATGAATTATTAAACAACATAATAAGTTTAAATGAGCTCGAGGCTTTTCACCAACTGATACGAGGGAAGCATGGACCTGCTTCTTCCTCTTAACCTGTTAGATACCTCGGAGATCTACTAAACTTAATATATTTTGCTTGACAACATCATCCTTAATTAAACTCTTAAGGACCCACCAAGGTATGACCTAGGGTTAGATAGGTGGTCAAAATTTTACTTCCCTGTTTCATATAAACTGTCTTAACATGTCTTTTGAGTTTCAAGTGATGGAACGAGAAGACTCGCCAGGTACGCTTTTACAGTTTTCAGCGTTGTCTTTCTTGTACTTTCATACTGTACTTTTATACTTGCAAATTTGTGTGTTAAACAACGATGCCACCTTGCATGAAGACTAAAACTATTAGGATAGCCACAAAACTAAAACCAAAACTAAAATTAAAATCAATCATGATAAAATTCACCTCCACAACATTCAAAATATAAAATGACTCAAAATTTTATCACAAACACCACACAAAACTACATCTTCAACTTAATTAAGACGTCTCTATCAGATTATTGGGAATTCCTCGAAGGAGGTAACCTACAATTGCTAACGAGGCTTCCCACGGTCTAAATGAAATTATGGAACTCATTAAGTTGAGTTTAGTAAGTTCATTTGG
>NW_018252791.1:128344-144083 GCF_001263595.1 Phalaenopsis equestris
GGAATGAGGGAACCGTAGAATCCTAACTGGTGTCACTCTAATCAACTTTAATATGCCCTCATAAAATTTAAAGAACTTCAACCATAGGGCTACCTAATTTAACATCATAACTTGACACACTAGAAACTCAAACTCGTCGCGGCAAGGAGCTTGGAGCTAGCATGGTGGGCAACACATCCATCTTCAACAACAAAACCTGTCTTCTCCAACTAAACCAAGCTTCCTTTCTTAGATATAAACAACAAAGCCATAGGACTTTGAGGTTGCTTGCTTATGTAATGTAAATCCTCACCTTATCTGTAGGCCTTTGTATTACCCTGCTATACAATGTAAGCCCTAACTCGTCTTAGGATTCAGAGGTTGTCGTCCGTCACGACCTAAACCCTCACATCTTCCAGATTATTTGTGTGATCGTTTCACACAAATGTAAGCTCTAACAAATAAAAATTGGCAGGATGAAACACTTAAACATTTCTCCTCAAAACTGAAGCCAAACATTAGGATATCTTGGGAAGTCATCTAGGTTCTCCTCTGGATCCATAACATCCCCTAGTTCTTCCTCTTTTGGACTCTACAACAAAATGTTTTAAATTTGAACCAATCCCCTTTCAAACCTCTACGTCCGATCTCATTGAAAAGTCCTACCCTTTGAAATTCCTTGAAGATAATATTTTCTGATTGTTATCGAGAGTCTTTTTAGGTGACTTTGGTCATTTAAGATGTAATTAACTATAGGGGCTTGCCCTTATAGGAAGCTTTTCTCGAACCCAGCTTAATATAAACCCTATTTAATTTTTTATATTAATTAGGGGAAATTGTTGGCAAATAAAATGGTTTTGCAGTCCAAACGGATGTCATATATTCCTTTGTTTATTTGATCGAGCCTCATCCTCAAGTCTTGTGTTTATTCTTCGGGATAGATACATGATTTGAGGTATAGCGTTCTTTCATTTAAATTATGAAAAATATGGGGTCAGTTTGATTTCATATTTTTCTAAAACTAAATATATATGTAAATTAAAACATCCTTCCGAAGCGGGCAACAAGATTTTTATTCCAGTGACCAACAGCTTCTTATGGGCAACTCCTCCAGCAGTAAATAGCTCCGACATTTTATTGTGACAAATTGTGAACAATTCATGTGGGTTTAATATTCGGAGCTTAATCAAAATGTCCTATATTACTTAATAACAATATGTATACTTGCGTAGTATCCCAATATATATATTTATATATTAAGTTTAAAAGTTAAATTCTTATTTTCTCAAGATCAAGTTTTTAGTATTGTTGCAAAGTAAGGAATAAGTGAAAAAAGGAAAAATAAGTGAAAAATATAATCAAATACATTGTTATACTGTTGGATATAAACAATCAGGATCACTAAAATCCTCCGCTAAATTCATAAGACCCATGGGGAAGCTCATTTTGGATCCTCCACATGTTGGTCCTAGCCACCCCAGCCAAAGACTAAGGGCTTGGGGCCACCCATATGAGTCCCCAAAAAGAGCTGGGAGATAGGTTAGGTATAGGTGATTGTTTGGTTTGAAGAACTCATTCTTGGGTTTTCACGTGTTGATCTTAGCCATATTAAGTGAGGAATAGAGGCTTATGACCACCCATGTGGGACTCCATAAGAAAAGTCAAGAAGTGTTTTGAATTTCTATTTGTGTTCCATCACTAGTCATCTAGGATAATCGATAGAAAAGTCCTATGGCTAGATCCTAGGCTTCTAGAGAGGAAAAACTGGACCTCATAAAAAATGAGGTCAATAAATGGGACCCCAAAAAGTGTTGTGTGTTGGACAAGCACATCAAATGTATTGGCATTGACCGAAGCGATCAGCTAGGAGAAAAATAAAAATCTAACACTACACTTGAATCATAGAGGTTTGAACCTCATCTTTCTTGAAGAGCTTGTGCAAGCTTTCCCTCTAATTTTCTAAGAACATTTCTTTGCTTTATGTTTCCTATTTGTAATTTAGGATTTTGGTTTCTATTTTTAGTAGGATTTTAGCAATTATATCTCTTACGTTTGATCTTGTTTAATTAGGTTTAGACATTTAGTGAACTAGAGATTCACCTGTTATAATATTTCTTAGCCCTTTCTTCGTGGTATTGATATACAATATTCTTTACTGCATTTTGACACCTATAATTTTTTAATTGTCTGACTTACTTCATGATATATTTTTGGGCAGGTTCTTCTGCAGTGACCTTCCCTCTAAGAAGATGTTCCTTCTTCCAGTGAGCCTGCTCGAAGGGATCTTTCACCTCCAACTCTACTAATGGAGCACTCTCCTCCATCAAAATAGCTCTACAACAGTGCTCATCTCCTCTAAAGAAAATATTCTCTACTCAGGAGAAGGGATACAGAGAGGTGTCGCTTAAAAAGAGTAGCAGATGCTACATCATTATGACACAACTTAGCCTCATCTCAAGTAGTTGCCATGCCACAAACCAAAGCCTCCTTCTATTAACTTTGCATAGCCTTACTTCGATCATGTTCCAGACTGCAAACTAAATAACCATCGCTCCGTATGTAATATGTGTATGCATCATTTCTCTCTCTTTCCCTTTTTAATATAATTATTTATCGATGAGGATTAGCTCATTCAATTCCTTCCTACAAATAATAATAATAATAGTAGAAACTGAGTCAACTAAATCCTTACTTTGGAAGTCATCTATTGTTTTATCCTTAACCTTCCATATAGATACAACCACATCGTGTTGCTTACGCATGGTCTGCATGACATCTGACACCTCATAATTGTTCTCAAACATTTTTCTATAAACATTATGGCTAACACCCCATTGATCGTCAGGGTTTTGAGGTATTATCATATTTCTCAAACCTTTCCCACAATTTTATCTCCCTCTGATTGCACCTAAGTGAAATTTTCAACTTGACCTTCAAAAGTGGTGCAACATTCAAATTTTCTTCAACCGTCCATCCACTCATCGCACCATGGGTGTCGGAGGCCGAGTCAAAATTGATTCCAGTAAATCACTAACTCATCTTTGTTCAGAGTATTCACCCTATCGTTTGAATGAGCAAATCAAAGACAGGAAAAAAAGAACAAAGATGTGACTTTCTTGGTACTTTGAAACCTCCTTAGGAGACATTTTTTATGGACCAGAGAGGTCAGTAGTGAAGAAATCAAGCAGAGAGCAGTGTTGAGAAACATAAGGAGACTTGTCCCAATGAAGCTAACGTCCTAAATAGAAATTCAACGTGGTCTAAGCTAACATAACTTATCACATTCAACTTGGACTCTGAGAATCTGAAAATGCTCCTGTGAATTATCAAGTTTTTAATGAAGCAGTCACTAACATAACCAATGAAACTCATCTGCCTCATCGTCAATATCTCTTTTTGCAGTAGTCTCACGCTCACTAACAAGTTGTGCTCCTCTGAGCCTTGATGGATATCAGCTTTCATAAAAAGAACTCTCATTCCCGCCTAATTAGCTAGGCAACTCCTCGTGATGAACCCATTATGCTTAGATAATGCATTCCCTTACCTTTTGGGGAAGTGAGGGGTTGTTAGGGCAGTCGACCACACCACCCTAAATGAGTTGACCATCTCTCTCCACTAGCTATCCCCAAATCCCAATTAATGCAGTAGGTGCCTCACCAAAACTCGACTGTACCCCATCGTTTGTCATATTTGAGTGTCATATCAAATTATTAAGCAGCAGCTGAAAAAAAGGGAAAAACTATTCACCCATGTTGCTTAATAAGTTGGGCACTGTCTGATCGTACAACGGGAGTCAAAACAATGTGAGAGCACTATTGGGTACTGAGGTAATTTGGTTGCCTTCCAAGCTTGTGACCGCGAAAATAGACTAAATCACTAATTCTTGAGACACATTAGTCTGTCACATACCAACAACCTTTTGCTGAGTGCTTGCAACACTTGGCTGGGTGCTAGCGGCGACTGATTGGATACCTTTTTGGACAGTCCCAATAGAATATTCCTGGCCCAATGACTAGATACTCCTCTTCTTTACCACGGCTTTCTTCTTATGTTCGCCTTCGCGATGTGTTTTTTCCTTCTTCTCATCGAACAACTATAAAGGCAAAACCTAGCTCGGAATGATTGTTTTAGATATAGGTAATTTGTCTTTTGTAAGCCTTCGAGCAGTGCCAATAGAAGAGATGGGAACAACAGCTCACGCCACCGACGTAAATTGCTGAAGTAAATTGCAATAGGAAATGTAAATCAAGTAAATCTGGAATGACATCCAGGGAAGAACAACAACCAAAATGTTAAGTGTATAATTGATATTTTAGGAAAGATTCTAGTTTCCTATAAATTCAAGAACTCTAAATGTAAAAAAGAAGGATACTCATTGCAAAAGAAGAGAATTTATATTCTAAGAGATTTTTTTCTCTTTTACACTCTATTTCTTGGGTATGATTCACGAATAAATCTGAGTTTAACTGTAAAGGCTCTTCTTTGTTTCTAACAAGAAATAAAATTTTTCTCTCATGTGGCTCATTCTCTCCTTTGGATCGTTTTCTCTGAAGTTCCAATAATAAACCATACGTTTTGACCAGCCGATTTCATGCGACTTCTCTGCATTGTAATATGCTTGATAAAATGATCTTGAAAAACCCCAAGATTTATTTGTTTAACCCGAAATAGCCAGTGACTTGTATGATCCTGCTATATTTAAACTCATGTTTGACAATTCAACTTGTTATTAGCTTTTTCTTTTTTTACATTGTATTTTTCGTCATTTCTTATGCTTGAGAAGAACATTTCAGACTTTTAAATACAAAATTAGAATCTTTAAAAGAAGAATGGATGGGAAGCATTGGTTAATTTGTATAATTACCGGATAATTAGCTCCATATTTCATGATTCTGACTTGATCTTATTCCCTCATTTGAATAAAAACAAATTAGAAAAAAAATCCTATCACTCTAAAACCAAAAGTCAGGAAGAGAAAAAAAAAGGTTTTGACGTGCAAATATTCAATCATATCTTCTTCTGATTTCGTGCATTATAAACCGACTGATTCGTGTTGGACGGCTCGATGCGTCCTCTCCCTAGATATATCTCTTTTATTTGCTAGTTCTAATTTCAACGAAAGCCAGTTTCCGCGTAAATAGAAGGTTACTTTCATTTTTGTTTTTCCGTCCGTCTTGTCAGCGGTTTTTTTCTGCCGACAAATAATATTTTAATTTTTTTTTGTCCCATCAGTTCAATTAGACACCTCTCTCTAATTTTAACCCTAATTTTCACTCAGCTTCAGTTCTTAATATACAAACATCAGCAGTCCTCTTAAAAGTGCTTGGAGAAGGCTGCCATAATTTTATTTGATCAGTTGTTTTAATATTTTTATATTTTCTGACATATTTTTAAATATCTAATTTTTTTTAACAACATGCATTAAAAAATTATAAATATTATTTTAAGATTATTATTTTATAAATTATTTATACATAATATTACTCTCAATGAAAGTCTAACCATTTTAAAATTTAAAATTCATCCTGATTTAATTTATATTAGAATATCTTAATACAGTTTTGTAATTATAATCCAATTTTTTTGTGGTCAAATGGAGACAATCCGGCATAAACTATTAGGTGAGGTTGAACGGCTCATTCAACTTTTTGATCCGGATAAAAAATAAAATGAATAACGCGGCTTAAGACTTCCAGGTTACAGCCTGTTGACTGTGATATAAGTTAGTTAATTAATCAGAATTTAAATTTGCTGACCATGGTACAATTCCTTAATCTTCTGATTGCCTTCATCAGAAACACCCAACACCCCATCTGAAGAAGGACTACACTATCAAGAATTAATTCTGATTTTAGTACTTATGCGAGTGTTTAATTAAAATAAAGAAATATTTACATACATAACACTCAATTCTGATGTATTGGATATCTAACACCTAAATTTTAATTTTCAGATGTATACCGCCTTACATATGAAATGGAGTATTTCACTTTATAAAAGTTAAATCAGTGATTGTTGAATCTGGTATTGTCCAGGAAATACGCCCAACGAATAGAGTGTAGGAACAATGGGAGAGGCAGAAGAATGATAGAAAGAGAGGAAGAGAAGGGCACAATGACTTGCCCATCTGAGGCAAACTGGGGCATTCCTAAGAACTTGCGGACCATTTCATGTCATTAAAGATTTATATTACAAAGAGGGAGGTGACCTCAGAAAGAATGGAAAAAGTCCCTAATACATATTACCGTCTTCTCATTATAGGAGAAAAGAGAACAATATGTAAAATTAATGGTTTTACCCCTACTTTGGAGGGGATCGTACATGATATTCTAGTCTTTTTACATGTCTAAACCTATCAATCGGTCGGCTAAAATGACTTTAGTTAGCTCTTGTATGAGTTGGTCTGCCAGCTCTTGATTATGATGGTCGGTTTACTCTCGATCGGGATGGCCAGTAGGCTCTTGATCCGGATGGCTGCCCACGCTTGATCATTTATTGACTTTTGATGTAATATGGGGGAGCATCTAAAGAGCTTCTGGTTGTGCTAATATTTTTAGAACAATGGTCAGGTCATTTCCATGATGGCAGTTAGTATGGATGCCATTGTCTATTGAGAGGTTCTAAACTTAGCCATTTTTATCTTTTGTGGCTTGCTCAATTTTGGACATAAAAGTCTCTTGGCTCAGTTGGCAAACACACAGCCAGACATGTGAGGCCTCATGTTTTTTCTTTAAAGGATCCTTCTTTTGTCCTCCTTAATCTATTAGTTGGATTAATTCGAGATTCATGTTGGCACGTGTACATATTTTGTCCCTTGGTTCTCTTGCTTCTTAAAAGAGACAATTGCGATAAGAACAAGAGAAGTTTATAGCAAAAAAAAACCTCAATTACCATATTTAAAGGTTCAATAATAAAACTCCTTGAATTTTAGTGCACACGATCATTATAAATAGGACATTATAGACTATTTATCCTCTAGTACTCTACATGTCTTTCCTATGAACCACCCTGAATCTTTGAATATCCTTATGGAGAAAGGGTTGAATCCCTTGCCCAAACCAATAGACTAGAAAAAAAGTTGGCCACCCTTGGGTTGAAAAGAAACACTGCCCAGAGGGTGAGCCGAAGAAGAAATGGGAAAAGAACTCCCTAAGAAACAAAAGATACCCATGCAGATGGATTGGGAGGGATCATAAGACTCAATCCTAGAGGTCCCAGGAAAAGGCAGAGCCAGCGGTAGAAAAGAGTTAGTTGATTTGGGTGTTGGTCTATCGATTTAGAATCATGTCACCATCTCAGGTTGGCAAGTTGATCGGGACACTCTAGATGCTTCTAATACCCATCGATTGGCTGGGATGTAAGGAGTGAGTGGTGGTCTGCAGTTGGTCGGAAGGAAAGGAACTACCCATGGTCTTTTTCAACTAAATAAGGTTGGAGGCTCAGTCACCTAGTCTGGGAAAGAGAGAATCCTGTGTATGAGATTTTTCTTGTTTTATGATCTTCAGATTTAAATTTTATATCCTTTTTTATGTTTGTATTTTGAAAAATCTTAGAACTCACAAAATGAAAGCTTGCTTCTTACTGGTGCTAGCCAAAACCCAACTATGGTGTTGGTCCTAACACACTAGATGTCGCTCCATAGTTAAGATAATTTGATTAGTCACTTGACCAACCTTGTTGAGACCCACGAGGGAATGACCGAGTAAGCAAAGTGCCCCTGAGGATGCTGGTTCACAACTTAGATGATGTGGAGATTTCTCTTAATGGATGGTCGAGGATCAACATGAGGAGAACTTGCGTGAGGTGTTAGTTCAAATAGAGGAAGTGTGGTGTAATATGTTAGCCCTCCATCAAGAGGTATTAAAATCTAGAAAAAGGCCTTCATGCTGAGGCCCAAGCGGAGGGGGACCAACTAAGTTAGTTCAAACTTGAGGGCGGATGTTGTATAAAAGGTTGCTTAAGAATGGTTTTATCTCAAGCCAAGGAAGTTCAAGACCAATTTGTAAAAAACATTATGTCATAATAGAATTCGAATGTACATTTTTCTATTTTTAGGAAATTTTTTTTTTCTATTTCTTGAATTCTATGTTGACTTGAAGTTTCTTCTTAAGAATTGACGTGAACGGTTCCTCTTCTGCCATGTACGTATAAATAATGTTGAGTGTTTTTCTTACACTTGCATTGTGTTCTTTTGTATATTTCTTCAATTTTGTTTTTTATTTTTTCCATTCATTTTCTTATGCCCCATGACGTACTCCACAAAACTTTGGGTTAGTAGCTGTGACTGAGTAGTGGATTTTGTCTTCTTTGGAAGTAGCATTGTTGGAGGAGACTTTTATCTTTGATCCAACCATAAAACTCTGGGCTTCCCACTAGGATGAAAGGTGAATAGATTGGTTTGGTGATAACTTTTTTGTTTACTAGGATTAACTGAAGTATAGATTAAGGATGGCCCTTTGTCATGAGCTCGAGGCGGTTTTAACCGGTATGGATTTCATCTATCTCAAATCAAGCCTAAATCTTTTGGAGCTATTATGAAGTATTTCATATTTTGCCGATGCATGTGGATTTCCTGATCAACAAACCTCTTTAGATGGAAGGAGATGGTTATGTTCAACTCATCATGGTCGATAATTTCTAATTTTTGGGTTTAGTGAACAAGGTAAGAGACTAGAAACTAATGTTTTTTTATTGGTTTATCTCCCACAAATTGATGAATTATGACTGTTCAAACCAAAGACGTCTTTAAGTGGAAGGAGGGGTCAGACTATTCCTACATTGAAAGTGCTAGTATCGAAGGGTAGCTTCTGCCTGTTCCTTATTATATCAACCATCAAACTGTGAACAAGAATCTATTTTCAAATGAATTTAGTGGATGATGAATGAAACGTGGGCTACCTATGATGCTGAGGAGATATAATACATAGAGTCGGTTGTTGCTCGAGCCACTAGAAAGAAGGAGAAAACCTTGACTCAGGAGAAACTAGTTTCTGCCCATAAAGTTGTGACAGATAAGAAGAAACTGATGGTGCTTTAAGATGACGGTACATGTATTAAAGGTTCAAGTATTGCTTTGCTCATTTTTGAAACTATGGTGATGATCCAAAAAGTGTCCACCGACAAATTGACTGCTATAGAGAGAAGACCATCATTTTTCACTAACATCTATCTATTGGGTGCATATCATTCAGATGTGCACCTGCAAGAGTCTGAAGAGACATATAGTCGCTTAAAGTAGAGTGAATATGTGGAAGATACTTCAGTGAAAAGACTGCATACAGGCTCAACTACCCCTCAACTTAGTATAAAAACCATCATAGGTCAATTTGCTCGAAGTGAAGCAAGTCAACCTTATTTTACAGCCCAGACCAACTCAAGGTCGTATCCTAAGCTAGTATCCTAAGGGTAGAAAGTATGCATTTGAGAAGGGAAAGAGCCTGCCTTTAGATTGACATATTAGCTTTCTCCCTCCTTTTGGAAAGGAGGATTGGTTCTTTGATCAATTGGGTTCCCTTTCAAGGAGAAGGGGCGTAAATCTGGATGATCCAGGATGGGAAGTATGCCACAATCAACCAAGAGATAGATTAGTACACTAGCTCTCTGTCAGCACCAGACTATCCCTCCACCTTCGTGGAGATTATCTGGTCTTGGGATTTTATTTAGTCTCTTAAGGATTTCAAGCATCCAAAACTTTATTGATAAATTGATAGCTATCACATTAAGGCCTGAGATGCTTCTTACCTCCAATCACTAAATCTTGACCAAAAGGAACTGAAGTGGGATGCTATCTCTTTGAAAAAAAAAATGGAAAAACGAGTGATTGCAGCTGAAAGAAAGCTAGAGGGATTAAAAGTTGAGAGGAGGCTAGAGGGATCAGAAGCTGAGATTGTTAGTCTGTTAGATCTATTGTGGGTTTCTCAATAGGAAAACAAGATGTCAAAGGAAAAGACGACACAATGAAGTATGTGGAAGAGTTCTTCGAGATGTTTCCCTCTCATCCATAGCAGGAGAAAGTCTTGAATGATTAGTTGTTGGTTGGTACCATCATTGCATTCGATTGATTTGTTAGGTAAAAACTTGTGGAAATCAAGTTTGCAGACTTGGAGGATTTTTCTACGCTCTATACTACCTCGAAGAAATCCACAAGAGAAGAATCAGAAGCTAAGGGTAGTGGATCATCTTCCACTTTTAAATCAGGTTAGCCTCTTGCTGCTTAGAGAAATATTTTCATAGAAACTTTCAAAAGAAAAGAAATTTTCTTAACGAAATTTTGTAAATGGGCCCTTTGTAAGGAAATAATTTTGAAAGTTTTTATGTTTGGAAATGAATGAAGCTTGTGGTCAGATATTCTTGACATTTGCTTTTTTTCTATTTTACCCTTGTTGTGTTGTTTACTGATGGTAATTTGTATTGGTGGCAATTGGTGACCCGACTCTTTGGGGAGAGAAAGGTGGTCATTTTTGAAGTGTTGTTGCGTGACTCAAATATTACAAGTTGTACATCTTTTTTGATTGGTTGAGTAGGTGCCTTTGTAGGGCCTCACATTTTCTAGGCACATATTTTATCACTACCTTCACAGAGGTAACTGTCAAAACTTATTAATAGAAAGATATGCACACCAACCAATGTGGATCTTGTCACTGATGAGTGGGGAACCATCTTCAGGGCTAGACTTGTGTTGAGATAGGTGATATGATTTTTGGTTCTTGACAGTGAGTCATTTTTTATGTCGCTCGCCAACCAAACGATATTCGTCACTGTCAGTCAGGCCTTGCAGATGATACTGATTGGGTGTCTTATTTTGCTGTCAAATTTTAAAATAATTTTTACCAATTATACTTCTTGTGTCGTTGTCATTTTTGTTATTCAGGCTTAAGTTTATCGAGTGTTGGCTAACTGATGAAGCATATGAACTCCATGAGTTCTCTGACCTAGGAACACATTAGAAAAACTTATGTAGAATTTATGGTAGAAACATATAAATATTTAAAATGATAACACCTTTTCATTGCCAAGCTAGGTGTCAGTCGAAGTATCGAATCAAATTACCTCGTTGGCATCATATGATTAGGGTTATGCCCCAACGTTGGTCCCCTCCATTGGCCCTGAGCATGTTGGGAGCAATTGTATTCTTTATGCATGGGAAATATGCTTGGGTTAACATTGGTCATTTTGTGTGGACTGAGCATTGTCAAGGTGCCATTGATCGGCTTTCGTAAGGGAGTTCTCTAGTCGTGGTGAGCAGGTTATCTGTTTTAGGGGTGTGGTTCTCGCCCCTGAGCTTAAGTGTTTTGGAAGATGACAAAAATGAGGTTTTTCACTATTGCCTAAACTTGTTGCTGTACTCCGTATTATGAGTATCTCCATGGGTTTCTTCTCCTTGGTTTCACTCCATTTTTTGCTGGTGTCGTGCTCCATGATCACCACAGATTTTAGAATATTGAATATGATTTTGTCCAAGAGACACACCCAAGGAATAGAGCGTAGGAACTATCAGAGAGGGAGAGAGAGAGAAAGAGAGAGGGAGAGGAGTGCACAATGACTTGCCTCTCTGGGGCAAATTAGGGTATCCCCAGACTCTTGTGGCCCATCTTTATGATGTGATATGAAAGATTTGAATGACATTAATGTGAAAAACAAAATTTATTTGTTTGAAATCTAAATGCATAAAAATTGGGTGGTTTTTATGTAACTGCCAACTAAATTAAATAGTTTGACATTTAAAAGCACATTTCTCAGATTTTATCTATCTATCTATCTATATAACAGATTTAGTTAAATTTATATAAGATATAAAGCACAGAATAAAATCATAAATATTTTCATATGCTTTTTTGTCTTATAATTTTAAAATGAAATATCTATATACATTTTACATTCAAGTTTTCTGGGATGGTCAAATATTTAAGATTCTAACATTAATTTAAATTTTCATTGAAGAACCAATCAACTAAATCCTTTCTTAAATGTAGAATATGATATATATTTTTAATTTATATAAAATTAAATTAAAAATAATCTTGATAAAATTCTTCCACGTGCGTAATGTGGACAGCCTAGTAGCACAATAGATTTTTATTTTTTTAATTTTCCTTACAAGCGCCGAAGGACCCATTATCCATTAATCATTCGTTACACGTATTGGAGTTCGCATGGGACAAGCAAAAATTACTAAAATTTTGGTTCATTCAATAATTACAATGTTATATTGGGGCAACATAGATATAAAAAAACATAACTCATAGTACAATTTAACGAACAACATCGATAGAAGTTGGCTTTCATTGTTTGTATTGTATATATATGACCCAAGAGCGAACTAGTTGAACATTTTATGAGATTTCTAGTTTTAATTTCGCACTGTTTACATAGAAATCATTTCTAATGCTCGCCGACAAACGACATGGGAACAATGGGTTATTTGATGTGGTGCAGCCAAGCTAATAGCCAACATCCATAACTAAAACCACTTCGTACAAAAGATTCCACTCTTCCTAAGAAGGCGTTTGGTAGCATCATATTTAATGAATTTAGTCATGAATTTAACTTAAATTCAGCCAAACAATGAAAAAATAAAAATTAAATCCAGCTTCCCTTTCAATTCAGTTTTCTCCCGTTCTGTCTTCTTCTTCACATGTTGCACCATTTAGACACATAAATTCATATTTAGTAAATTCGACTATGAGATGGATTTATTATGTCGTCAACCGCCTTCATTTGTGAACACAATCATGATTTGAAAAATTCAAATTTATCGGATTTGATGAATCCTACTTAACGTAAATCAAATTAGTCGCCAAACACCGCCTAAGCAAATACTACTTCAATAAAAACCTAATCTTTCTCCTTTTTAAAGGAGAGTCATACCCTCAACTTCTCTTTCTAGAGAAAGCAAACACTTATAACACCTCAACTTCCTCTTTCAAGAGGAAGCAAACACATTTAATAATTATGAGCAAGAGCACCACTTGAACTGCAAACTTCAGCAATCTCGTAAAAAATATATATCATTGTAAATCAACTAAATACTTTGGAGATGCTTAAGAATATCACAAATTAATACGAAGTTCATCATAGTTTTGATATAAAATGATTATTCCGAACATAAAACATATGCTACGTTATATTTGATTTCAATTTAATGAAAGCATGAACACTTGAACATTTCTTTTTCCATGATGAATAACATTTCAGGGAATACAAATTTTCTTTTATTTTGACAATAACTTTATATGAAATCATTAATGTGTTACAATATGAAGATAGTGAAATATAGCTAAAGTTGATTTATAGTAGAATTAATTCTTAAAATGAATCCAATTTAATTCGAACTCATAAGTAGTGTCAATACATTAAACTTGATAAATGCTAGGGTTAAACAAGAATAGTCACTATTGATGTAGTGAACTCACCCTTAAGATTTAGTCCAACAACCTGAACGGATTAGAAAAAAAAGAGTATTTCTCATCACCCTAAAAAAGCCGCTCAAACATCTACCCTACGAAGATCATTAAGTAGGTCTAAGAAGCTCAACATAGGAGCTTGCTAGTACTCGATAAACCATGATGAAGTCATCTAATGGTTTCAAGAGCCTTGCTCCTTATTTAAAAACAACCATTAAGTTGTGATAGTTTTAAACAGCCAAAACTAGAAAGTCTTCATTTTATGGAAAGCTTTTATTAGTTTATGCCTTGTAATTTATTTACTTTCTTATATTTAATATTCTCAAGTATACTCTACCTCTAACAAAATTTTTATATAAGTTTTTAGAAAGCAAGCTTGGGACATCAAGCTAACTTCTAAAATGTTATAATTTTCGGAAATATGAAATTAATCATTGAGCTTTTCTTAAGATTAATTCTTACCACTTTTCGTTTTTATTCTTGTTTATCTTTATAATCATACTAGTAAGGTTTGATGTTTTTTTTTTCTACATATAATTTTTGATCTAATATTCTCAATATTTTGGTAAGTATGATAGTGAGATAGTTAAGAGGTTTGAATGATTGGAGTGGTGTTTGAAGATGTAGCATTAGTCTAAAGTCAGGGAGAGCATTTCTAGCCATATAAACCATTATAGGTGATAAAAGTTGGAATTTATCTAATAAAATTTGTAAATCCCTCTAAATAGGAGGAATGTAAAATAAGTAATGAGGGCAATTTTAGGTTAATTACATATGAGTTTAGAACACTATATACTTTTTTTTATATATGTTGCTCAAAATACTTGACTATAAAGTTATAATTTTTTTGACGGAGCACACCTCAACTTACTATGAGGTATGAGATGATTTCAAGCATTAATAAGGTGATTAAGCTAGAGGAGAACAAGAAATAAAAACAAATTTATCTTCTAGTGTTTGTAAATAGAATCTTTGTTTGATATAAAAAAAATTAAGTCATACATTGACACCTTGTTTATTGTGGATGTGTGTTTTCTTAGAACATATCAACGCAATTATCAATCAAATTATTAGAGATATAAATAATACATAATGTCTTATAAAGAGCAAAAAATTCAAAAGAAAATACATAAAAATTCATTCATAAATATGGATTAGTAGGCTATGACAAACACTCTAAAGATCTCTCCATATTTAAATGTAAATAATAAAATTATCATTTGAAATTTTTAATAAATATTTTTATATTTAAAATTTGGATTGATTTAATTATTTCAAAAAACATTTTTAATAGTTTATTCAATTTCTTTAATGGTATATTATCAATAGTTGCAAAAATAAATGTAGATATGAACGTATCTATTATTAAGTGAATTTGCTTATCCATCATAATGCTTGATAAACACTTTAATTTGACAATATCATGTATATTGATAATAAGAGTACAAAATATATTAAAAGATAAAAAAATTAAATTGTCCAAGGGCTCTATTAATCTTGTTGTTTGTAATGGATACAAAGCTATGAAATTTAGTATACTTTAAATCATAATCAATTTTATTTTATAATCCGAGGGTATACTCTTGAATATAATGTGCAATGCTATTTTTACTTATTTTAACTCGTTATAGCCCATGATTGTTCCTTCCTTTTATCTTCAGATTGCACTTTTCTTTATCAAAATTTTTCTCAATAAATCCTATGCATTTGTTTTAGTTTGGCTCTAGATTTACCTTATTCCCACTCAACTTGAGGCCAGAGATTGCTAGTTATATGATGGCAGGCTTATATTTAATTCTTGGGTCTTGACATTGATCAAACAATGATAACATGCATATTAGAAGCTCCATTAGGCATTCAAAATCACTTGTGAAGAAGTGTTTTGGCAAAATAACCTTGAATAATAAATTTTATCTTTCAATCCATTCCTTTGTATTATTCCTCATATGGTTTAGGCATTTCAGTTGATTTTATTATGGGAAGTACATTAAAATCTTTAGTTGCTCATTTCAAATTTTATTTAATTGGAAAATTTTCATCCACCTGGTCTTCAGAGGATGTGATTCCTAGTGTTTTATTTAATCTATGACTTACTGGTAATTTTTTTGGATTGTTTATTAGATTCAAAGCATGTTTCATTAATATTTTTATTGATCTTTACAATAGAAGATTTTTACTGGAGTTCAAAATAAAATGAAAATTAACTGATTATGATTTTAGAATATTAATTAGCTAATTCTTCTTTAAAATCATCATTTTTTCTTATTGTTGGTTTAAATTTATCATGTTAGTACTACTTTTGCTTGTAATTCTATCACACATGTTCTTTTGGATTTAGATATATATATATATATATA
>NW_018252791.1:144133-161107 GCF_001263595.1 Phalaenopsis equestris
ATATATATATATATATATATATATATATCAGCCATCCTTTTATTATGTAGTCTAGCTTTGAGAAATGTTGATAAATATAAAAGGAAAAATTTGAGAAAATACCTTAATTTTTTTCTCTCATTGTGAAATCAATGGGCAAGTAAAATAAAAAAGCTTTTATATTCATTCTAATTTCAAGGCCTTCTATTTTTTGTTATGGTGTGTTTATTATATATGAAGATTAAGGAAAATGATGCTTTAATTAATCTGTGTCCACTGTATACTACATTGAATACATCTATTGATGATTTAATAAGGTTAGTTCTTATAAATTAATTTAAGCCCTTTTACATCTATTAAGCTTCATATTTCTATAGATATTCTTGTTATTTCAACCTTCCTTTTACAAGTGAAGTTGAGTTTTCATCATCGTCTTAATTATCTATTTATTCAAACTAATAAAGTAGTTGTTTTGGGATGATTCTGAAATAAATATTAACTTTACTTGTAGAAACTTGATCCCCAAAATTATAGTTGTGTAAAATAAATGAAGTTAACTCCGCTTTGCAAGGACATTAAAAACTTGATTTGTTATTTTATGAATAAGATATTGAAGCAATTTATGTTGGGATTATACACAAGTATACGTATCGTTATCAAGTAATACAAGCCTTTCTGTTTAAGCCCTAAATATCAATCCAATAAGGAAGATTTAACTTTGAAATTACAATTTATATTACGAATTTTCACATCAATAAAGAAAATATACTACACTAATTTTGAATGTTTAAGCTGCTATCATAGCTAAATTACCAACTACTAGCAAAACTGTAAAACAAAGATAAACAATAACTACCAAACTATATTTTTGTGATGAAGTTATCCAATATGAGAAAATATTATTTCCACTACAATGAGTTTTTGGTTAGATGAGTAAGATAAATCGTTTTAATAAGTCTTATGCCAAATAGGAGCAATTTTAATTCTCTACCCTTAGAAAGTGTTATAGAGAATAGTTGGCTAAGTTTAGATTTAGTCTTTAAATATGTGGTTAGGCTGGGAGGATACTAGATCTCACTCTAGAGCTCCAACTTCCCTTCCCTTGAAGGCTAACTCTCGCTTTAGTTCTTAAACACTAAGAACAAATTGAGGATTTTAGAATATCATCCTAGAATCTCAAATTCTTCGCCCAATAAAATATATTTATTTATTTATTTGCACCCAATTCAACGAATGAAACACTTCTTCATGGAATCGAATGTGATCTTCACTTTCTTGTAGAACTCATACTCCATTTCTCGGATAGTATGTTTCACAATAGATGTTAATATTTCAATTGGCCAAATTGAAAAATATATTAAAAATAGAGTGAAAAATCATCACAATTTATTTTATACTTTAAAATTGGCACATCCAAATTATCTCTTCATTTCACCATATCTCGGAGTAAGGAGAAAGACAAAGAAAACTACTCAGACCTCATGAGAAATATATGACAAAAAACAAATTTTATAAATAAAAGAAAGTTTATACAACAATAATAAACAAACATTAATTATCTTTAACTCTTCCTCAAAGTAAATCCCTTGTAGCTCTTTTTAAACTCTTTCTTCCTTTACAAGAGATCAAAGATATAGGGAAGAAATCTCTCACTTCTCTCCCTCTCCAAAAACTCTTAGGAGAAATCACACTTAGACTCACCACACTATACAATACACACAATGGAACACTAAAGAAAACTCAATGACACACTAGCCCGACAAACCCCCTTTTCTTTGATCAATTTATGCTCTAAATACAGCATAATGTTGGTTTTCTAAGAGGTGCATTCAATAACTCTTCAAAAGTCCTCCAAATTCATCGAATCTTGTAGAAATTCGCCCAACACCAACTTTGGCACCGACGGAGCTCGTGGTTCAAATTATTTCTTGTGCTCTCTGTCAAATGGCGCCGTCGGCGGCCTAGTTTGATTTTGTCATCACCCTCATTATTTTGTCCTCCTCTTTCGTGCCAGTGCCGTCGGCATCCTTGCTGGCGCTGTGAGCGCTGAATATTTCTTTCAAAACACTATTTTGACTCCAAATTCCATCCTTATTTCTTCCATTTTGCTTCAAGTGCTCAAAATCATCAACCTACAATAAAACATGAAAAATACATTCCTATAAAGCGCAATATCATTAAAAATGAGTATAAAATATATGTCTAAAAATTCTTATATTTTTGGTGCATCAAAGTCCCCCAAACTTAAATGTTACTTGTCCTCAAGTAACTCCTTTACTACATAAAAATATGACTTATAGTAAAGAGTTTAATTTCCAGATTTCCATATTTTGTTCTACTAAATATCATAGCATAACTTAAAAAAAAATAAAAAATAAATCAAGTTAATACTAAAGGTATAAGAATATCTAGCAGTCAAGTCTAAGATTTTTGATTCTCTATTCCATATTTTGTTCGACAAACCCCCTTTTCTTTGATCAATTTATGCTCTAAATAAAGCATAATGTTGGTTTTCTAAAAGGTGCATTCAATAACTCTTCAAAAGTCCTCCAAATTCATCGAATCTTGTAGAAATTCGCCCAGCACCAACTTTGGCACCGACGGAGCTCGTGGTTCAAATTATTTCTTGTGCTCTCTGTCAAATGGCGCCGTCGGCGGCCTAGTTTGATTTTGTCATCACCCTCATTATTTTGTCCTCCTCTTTCGTGCCAGTGCCGTCGGCATCCTTGCTGGCGCTGTGAGCGCTGAATATTTCTTTCAAAACACTATTTTGACTCCAAATTCCATCCTTATTTCTTCCATTTTGCTTCAAGTGCTCAAAATCATCAACCTACAATAAAACATGAAAAATACATTCCTATAAAGCGCAATATCATTAAAAATGAGTATAAAATATATGTCTAAAAATTCTTATATTTTTGGTGCATCAAAGTCCCCCAAACTTAAATGTTACTTGTCCTCAAGTAACTCCTTTACTACATAAAAATATGACTTATAGTAAAGAGTTTAATTTCCAGATTTCCATATTTTGTTCTACTAAATATCATAGCATAACTTAAAAAAAAATAAAAAATAAATCAAGTTAATACTAAAGGTATAAGAATATCTAGCAGTCAAGTCTAAGATTTTTGATTCTCTATTCTTTTCAAGGAAAATTGCAAATTGTCATATTTAACCCATTAGAATATCCATATGAAAAAGAACTTCATGAATACTTTACTAGTAAAATGCTAATACTTAAATACAAGTTTAGAGAATTTAGCCAAGCCTTCTTCCTTAAGTTGAATTAAGTGAAGCTAATTTTTGCTCAAGCTTCTCCTCAAGCTTCTCCTAACATATTCTTCTTTTCTTTTCTTTTTCTTTTTCTTTTCTTTCACAATTATTTTCAATCCATTTTTTTCTTTTTCATGTGAGGATTACTATATCTGGATAGCCTTTAATGATTTTGAACTTCACTATCCTCTTCTTAAATTTAAAAACTTTTCACGTTCCTTAAGTTTATAAATTCATGTAAGCTTTGAAGATTTTCATAAAGTTTCATTCTTTTTTTCTTAAATGAAACTCTATGATTCTTAATACTTCAAAAAATACAAATTCCTTTACTTAAAATGAAAAAAACGTAGTCTTATTCTCTCATACTAATATCTTAATCTCTAGATTAACCTTTATTATTGAAAGTTTTTACTTAAGCTTACTATATATTTAAAAATACAAATATAGTTATCCAAAATTAGGCTCTACTACCATAGGTAATGTTAAATTAAAAATTTTAAAATATAGCTCATTGAGGACAAATAAAATTAATTTTCTTTCTTTAAAAATAAATTTTTCTTCCCCCCAAACTTAAATTTTTAAAAGATCAAGAATGAAGAACTCAAAATAAGGGGTGAAAGAAAACAATTAATACATAAAGAAAAGACTTACCTATTGAAGGTTCTCATTTCTTTTGAAACGTAACTCTGAATTATTGCAGGTGCTAGTATAAAAAGCTACAAGACTTAAAACATTAAATAGCACATAATATATATAAAAAATATTTTCTTAGAAAGAGTTAACTAAAAATAAATACAACAAAGTACTAAAAACAAATAACAATACTAAAATAAATTTCAATTTGACAACAGCTCTGCAGATTATTGTTCACAACACAACATTCAATACAAATCAAAGTTTCACATTTAACAAACTAAATAATAAAAAGAACAACAAAATGCAACAAACTATAGACTAAATAAAAGATCAAAACTATGACTAAGAAGCCATCTTCACTCATCATCTTCTTCTTCTTCTTCTTCTTCTATATCAAAGTTTCACTGCTGATAAGGGGTAATAATAGGGTGACTACAAAATTGTACTTAGTGGTCACCCCTCATGTATCTCACCATAGCATCATCATATGCAGCATCATATTTAAACTTTTGCTTTGTTAAATTATCATTATGTACATTTCTGGCCTCCAAATTTTCATTCATATTCTCTATTCTCAAAATATCTCCTTGCTGGATCATCATCTGCTCCATAAGTTTCTGGACAGTAGGGGTGCTAGAAGTAGAAGGAATATTCTTACTCCTACTTCCCGTTCTCCATCCAACATGAGATTCATAGGCTTTAATATCTGCTGGCCCAATAGGTTTAAGAGGCTCAATCCTTTCCTCATCAATTCTAAAATCAACTTCTAATTGCTCACATAATGTGCAAAATAGGGCAGCGTGTCCTAACCAACAGTCATCTCACCCAAAGAAATAGAATGAATGTTCTTATAGATTAAAAATCCAAAATCTAGACTGCTCATCTGTTTGATACAGAAGTTCAGGATAGCTCTGTCCTTAGTAACTTCACTATCATGGTTCGTAAGCATCATTTTGGCAAATATAAAGTAATGTCAGGCCTTGGATACTACATTTAACATAGAAGCATGGAAGTTTACCTTAACGTTATTCTTCATATTCTTCACTTATTCTTCACCTTCCAAGCTCCTCTTCCATCAGTAAGAAATGAAATAACTTCATCCAAAGTCTTGTTTGTAGCAGAGAGTGTTTTGTACAAACAGAGAAATACTTTTTGCAACTGATAAATTCATTAATCCTTCTTGGGGTGAATTCAGTCATTTTACCTCGAACATAGACGTTGTCATCAGAAGCCTCTTTAAAATTGACATAGAACTCCATGAATATACCAATAACAACCTTGACTATAAAGTAACATAAATTTTCCCACTACCGAGCAACATTCAATCTTTCAATATCACTACACAGATTTTTGAACGGTCAATCCGAGATTATTTTCTTTGTATTCAGTAGACTATTGAAATGAATGCTAGCTTTGTAGTTGATGAATTTTTGGTCATCAAATTTTAATTTCCTCTTTCCTTTGCTCATCCTTGGTGTCATTGTGATCTTCGAAAGAAAGAAGAAAAATTGTTAAAATCCAAATAAATTCTGAAAGTTTTGAAAATCACAATGTGGAACGTTCTAAACTTAAATCAACTAAGTAAGAGTTCTTCACCAAAGGATTTTCTCAAAATCTCCTTAATAAATTTCAAAATTTTGGATCTAGAAATTTCAAAATTTTCAAAATTTTGGATCTAGTTAATGTAGGAGAAATCCTTGGTGGAAATAAAAAATTTTTAGTTCAAAGTGTAGCCCTTATAGAGAGGATGAATTCCAAACTCCTTTTGTCTTCTAATCCCTCTAAATCCAAGCATTTGCAAGCCCTAGGGGTGTAAACCGAAGGTTGAAGGTGACCAAAGGGGTAAAAGTGGCGTTTCATAAAATTTTCAAGGTATTTGGCGATTTTTGAGTCTCGGGCGCCGTCGACGCTAGTTCCAAAAATATAAACTTTCCATTATTTTCACACATCAGTTATTTCCAATTCACTTCAACGTCTAATTACACTTCAACGTCTAATTAGTCTCAACGTCTAATTAGTCTTTTTAAACAATAATATTCATCATTAAATAGTTAACAAACAAATATTTTTACAAACAACACAAAACCAACTTTTATATATGAAATTTCAAATTTTTACAAACACAATTTTTTAATCACACCAACATATACATAAAGCAAATCACACTATAATTAAGTGTTGAAATCAAGCAACAACACTAGAATGTTGAAAACTAAACTATACATACAATTAAAGTTATAGGAGTGTTAAAACAAATCAAATCCAACACAATTAGACTAAAAACATAATTAATTTTAAACAATGGAAGTTCAACTTCTTCAATTACTCTTCATCTTCAGCACTCTCTCATCCTCTAATATCTCCCACAGACTGGTAATGTATGTACAAATTGTAGAAGGGTCGGTATGGGAATTGATAAGTCCAATTTTCATCAATCCATTCATTCTTCTTAAAAATCTACACCAAACCTGCTTCAATCCGTATCATATGATCAAAGTGTTACTTCATCCTCCAATCTAAGTGATCAAAATGATCAAAAAGGTAAGAAGTGATCAAAAAGGTAAGTAAGATTTTCTATCGCATTCATGATATTCTGAAGTCCTCTTTCCATCTTCCATATTTTCTTCTCCATAACTTGTAAATTCCAACTGTACAGAGCATTAAGGGTGTCAAAGCATGTGATGATTGATTCATGTTAATGTCCAACGCTTCATTTCCATTCCCAACATAGTTTGCATCAATAGGATCCATGGGCTCCCAGGGTGAGAACACTTTCTCCCAACTTTCATATTGTACTTGAGATTGACTGCAAGGTAAGATGATCACAGAAGGATGTCCCAGTCCATTTGTAGGCCCATTCATTATAATACCCATATAGGTTTATAAATAATTGACCCCACATCAACGGGCTTTCCCATTTGAATGCAATACTTTAAAATTGCACTTTCTTTTGTAACTTTGCTAATTCTCATTGTAGGGAGTAGTTTCGCAAAGATGAAGAAATGTCATTTTTCAGATATCGGATTAAGCAATGAAGCGAAGAAACTAACATACCCCTCATCTCTGATTTTCCAATTATCACTTTCATTCATCAGAAATTGGTATATATCATACATCAAATCCTTTATTAGAATAAAGTTTGTATAATGATAGATCGACACACTTTCTATCATAAGCATATCATTAGTTTGCGACGGAGTAAATGGAATACCCTTACCTCGAACGAAAACGACTCCTTCATTAATTCCATGAAGATTAGCGTAGAATTCCTTTACAACTTGAAAAACTACTATAGTGGTAATGTAACATAAAACTTCCCAACGTCTCACTACTATGATTTTCTCAATCTGCAAACTTGGATTACTTAATCCATGATTAACAAAGTAATCCATGATTATCCATGATTAACAAAGCCACTCTCCTTGATAAGTCTCTTCTTCATGATGACTTTGTCATATAATTTCTGCGAGTCAAAATTGATGAACTTTCGTCGATTGAAAATCTCATACATTGAAGTGTTTCTGGAATTAAAAGCCATGGATTTTGAAATTTGAAAGTATCTAGTCGTTTAAAATGGTTTTCATGCCTTTAAAAAGACCTATAGGCGGTTATTTTAAAGTGAAATCCCGCCAAAGTCCGCTAAAAACTCCCTGAACTGCCGAAACCGCACTGGGTGCCCCTGCTGGTGCCATCGACGCCATGGCTCTATAATAGGGCACCCATGCTGGCGCCATCGGTGCCAAAGCCACAATTGCATCCGTATCATCCATGGTTTAATTCATTTCCAAATTTTCATCCATTACCAATATTTGTCTTGATTTATGATATATAAGATTGTGTAGGATTCTATGGTATTATTATCTTATAATACTTAGAAAAATTATTGAACAAAATACTAAGATTAGTAGATATATATATGTATATATATATATATATATCCATAGATATGTATATATATATATACAAAGAAAACTCCTTGGGTAATTCCATATAAATTTGCATAAAACTCCTTAACTACAGGTACAACAACCGTAGTGGTAGTGTATCACAGAACTTCCCATCGTCTTTACATAATGATCTTATCAATCGGAGAACTTAGATTGATCAATCCATGATTAATAAAACATCTCTCCATGATCAATCTCTTCTTTGTAATAACTTTTTTGTATAATTTCTGCGCGTCGAAACTAATAAACTTTCTTCTATTAAAAATTCCATACCTTGAAGTATTTTTGGAGTTGGAAGCCATGGAATTCAAAAATAGGATGTTTGTAGCCATCCAAGGCAATTTTTAGGACTTTAAAAACACCTCCCGGTGGTCATTACGGATAAAAATCCCGCCAAAGTCTGCCAAAATTCATCCTAAACCGTCAAACTGCTCTCGGCTTCGTCGGCGCTCTCGATTGGCGCAGCCGACACTGAAGTCTATTTACTTGGGCGTCGTCGGTGCCAGTGGCCAAAATTGCAACTTTCATTTTTTCGTTCAGTTAATACCAATATTTGACTTAGCTTATAATATGTTAAATTGTGTAGGATTATTATCTCCTAATATATAAAACACTTATCAAAAATAATAATACATAGACATATATATATATATATGGGTTGCCTCCCATAAAGTGCTTGGTTTAACGTCGTCAGCCCGACATACAATTGTTTATTCAAGATGACTTAACATCAAAATTTTATGTAAAAATATTTTTATTTAAAAATTTGGAAACACTTTGACAATCACATTTAGGTACAGCAATAGCTTCAATCCATATGGGCATATAATCAACAGCAAGCAATATATATAAAATTCCAAATGAAGGCATAAATAGTCCCATAAATTCTAATCTCCACACATCAAAAATTTCAACTTCCAATGTGTAATTCAGAGGCATTTCATTTCTTCTAGAATTATTTCTTACTCACTGCATCATTAACATGTTTTAATATATTCATTAACATCTTTAAAAAAAGTAGGCCAAAAAAATCCAGCTTGCAAAATCTTATATGCAGTTCTATTTGTCAGTTTTACTAATTCCAAAATGTCTTCCAAATTCAAAATCATGACATCTTTCAAATATGTGTTTTATTTCTTCGTAAGGCACACATCTTCTAATGATCAAATATTTACACTATTTATATAAATATAGATCATCCTAAAAATAGAATCTTGCATCATGAATAAATTTCTTTGATTGTTGATTCTTTACATCTAGTGGTAGAATATCACTCACAATATAATTTACTATATCGGCATACCATGGTATATTCTTTCTATCCATACTATACAATTGTTCATCAGGAAAAGTTCCTAAAATTTCATTTGTAAGATCAGTTAATATTTCTTGTTCTAGTCTAGACAAATGATCAACTATTTGATTATCAGTTCCCTTTTGATCTACTGCCACAAAATCAAACTCTTGTAGCAGAAGTATCCATCTAATTTATCTTTGTTTAACATCCTTCTTTTGCATCAAATATTTGATAGCAGAATGGTCTGTATGCACTACACATTTTGCTCTAATTAAGTAAGGTCTAAACTTATCAAAGGCATAGACAATAGCTAATAACTCTCTTTCAGTAGTGGTGCAATTAATTTGAGCATCATTTAGAGTTGTACTAGCATAATGTATCACTTTAAAAACTTTATTATACCTTTCCCCTAAAACAACTCCAATAGTGTGATCACCAACATCACACATTATTTTAAATGGTTTCTCTCAATCAGGTGGAACTATTATAGAAACAGTGATTAATTTTTCTGTTAATAGTTCAAATACTTTTATGCATTCCTCATTAAAATTTAATTTTGTATCATTTTCTAAAAGTTGACATAATGACATAGTAATTTTTGAAAAAAATTTTATATAATGCGTGTCGAAACCAACATGTCCTAGAAAACTTCTTGCGCCTCTAACCGTAGTAGGAGGTGGTAATTTTGCAATAACTTGAATTTTTTTTGGATCTACTTCCATGCCATTTTCAGAAATTTTATGCCCAAGTACAATTCCTCTTGTAACCATAATTGACTTTTTTCCCAATTAGTACTAAGTTGATTTTTTCCATATAATTCCAAAACTTTTTCTAAATTTGTTAAACATAATTCAAATGAAGTTCCGAATACCGAAAAATCATTCATAAATACATTCATTCCATGTTCAATTAAATTACAAAAAATTGACATCAAACATCTTTGAAATGTTGCAGGTGCATTACAAAGTCCAAAATGCATTCTACAAAAAGCAAAATGTTCCATAAGGGCTTGTGAATGTTGTTTTTTCTTGATCCACAATAAAAGTTAGAATTTGATGATACCCGGTATATCCATCTTGAAAGCAGTAATATTTTTGCCCAACCAAGCCCAACCAATCTATCCATCCAACATTTGGTCTAGAAATGGTAAAGGAAAATGTCTTTCCTGGTGGCTATATTTAATTTTCTATAGTTTATACAAATTTGCCAGCTAGTAACTTATCTTATTGGAATTAATTCTTTTTTCTTAGTTACTTCAACTGTCACTCCTCCTTTCTTTGGAATACAGTGGATTGGACTTACCCAAGTACTGTCTGAAATAAGAAATAAAATTCTAGCATCTAACCATTTTATGATTTCCTTTTTAAAAACTTCTTTCATTATTGGGTTTAATCTCCTCATAGGATTCAATCTTCTTTGAGGATTAGTTCTTGGTTTATTTTTTTCATTTAATAAAATTTTATGCATGCAAATTGAAGGACTGATTCCTTTAATATCTACTAAAGTCCATCCAAAGGCCTTCTTATATCCTTATATCTTTATATCTTTTCAACATTTCTACTAATTTTTGTTCTTGAATTTCAGTTAAATCAGAAGATATAATAATAGGCAATATAGATGAATCTTCTAAAAAAAATATTTTAAATGGGTAGCTAATACTTTCAGTTCAAATTGAGGTGGTTTAATACTTAAAGGAATAAGATTTTTATTATCATTTTCTAAAAGGTCCAAAATTTCAAATTTGTCCTGAACATAATATAAATTCTCATGTTTTATTTCATTCTCATTCTCATGATTCTCTTCTTGCCTTAATTTTTCATCAAACATTCCATTAAATTGCTCATTACTTAAATAATCAGTAACTTCCATTCTAAAACATTCATTATCATTTTCTATCGTAGGATATTTCATAGCTTTTGCTATATCAAATGTTACTTCTTGATCATTCACTCTCATTATTAATTCTCTTTTTTGCACATCTACCAGAGCTCTCCCTGTTGCAAGGAACGCTCTCCATAAAATAATAGGAATATCTTTATCTTCCTCCATATTTAATATAATAAAGTATACAAGAAAAATAAATTTATCCACTTTCACTAATACATCTTCTATAACTCTTTTAGGATAAGTTATTGATCGATCAACTAACGGAGGAGTTACAGTAGTAGGGGAAATCTCTCTTAAATCTAAACGTTTAAAAATTGATGAAGGCATAAGATTAATAATAGATCCTATATCACATAAGGCTTTTCCAAAAAAGTTCTCACCAATAGCACAAGGTATAGTAAAACTATCAGGATCTTTTAAGTTTTCAGGACGCTTTTTCTGAATAATTGTGCTACACACTTCATTGAGTGCAACGGTCTCGTGATCTGCAAACTTCCTCTTCTTGTTTCGTATATCCTTCATAAATTTTATATAACTTGGCATTTGTTCCAAAGCCTCAATGAAAGGCTTATTTATTGTTAACTTTTTAAGGATTTCCAAAAAAAATGTTTATCTTTATTCTTCAGCTTCAATCATTGAGGAAACGGAGGTGTCGGTTTTTTAAAAGAAATTTTTATTGGTTGATTTTCATCATTGTTGCATTCAATTTCTATTTTCTCCTTCTCAACTTTAGATTATCTTTGGATACTTGTCTCCACTTTTTTTCCACTTTGTAATTAAACAACTTTGATTTGCTCCTTTTTCAGATCATTTGGATTAACTTCAATAATGCTAGGAAGAATTCCTGAAGGTCTATTACTAAGTGCTAGAAAGAAGTCCTTGATTTTTTATTTGATTTCCTATGTTCAACATCACTTCTTCCATAATCAACTTCTTCTCCTTAACTTGTGAGTTATTGTTAAATCTAGCAGGATAATAAGGTATATAGTTAGGATTCCCTTAAGTATTTCACTGAATTGTTATAATTATTCCAACTAAGATTAGGGTGATTTTTCCATCCAGGATTATAATAATTAGAATAGGGATTACTATTTCTATTATTTATAGCATTCATATTTTTATAAGAAGATTGATTATCAATTATCTGTCCTAGTGAATTTTTCTCTAACACTACTGGTATTTGAGAATAGTTCACTCCAATTTGATCAATCTTCTTTGATATAGGGACAATTTAATTTGAGAGGTTAAAATAAACATTGCATCAGAATCATGAATACTAGCTACTCTCTTTGGATTTAACCACTTAGAGGGCCATTAAAAATTATTAGTAGTCATTTCCTCTATTGACATTAATGATCCATCTGCAACAACATCTATAATAGATCTAAGTGATCCTACCAATCAGTTGTAAAAAGTTTGAATTATTAACTAATTTGGTAAAGCATGGTGTGGGCATCTCCAAAGGAGATCCTTAAATCTTTCCCAAACTTCATATATCAATTCCCCTTCGAACTAACAAGAAGATGTAATATCGTTTCTAAGCTTAGCAGTTTTCGAGGGTACAAAATATTTAGCTAAAATTTTTTTAATAGTTCTCCCCAAGTTCTGATATATTCAGGTCCTAACGAATTTAACCAAGCATTAACTATGTCCTTTAATGAAAAAGGAAAAAGTCTAAGCCTGAAAGCATCATTAGACACTCCATCATATTTAAAAGTAGCATAAATTTCAAGAAAACTAGCAAGATATGAGTTAGGATCTTCAATAAGTGTTCTTCCAAATTGATTATTTTGTACTATTTGGATAATAACAGGCTTATGCTCAAATGAATTAGCAGCAACATCAGGATTTTGAATAGTTAAGTGAAGTTCATCTATTATAGGATTACAATAATCTTTTAAAGTTCTTTGTTGATTTTCATTTATTTGATTATCTAAGTTATTCAAATTTATAATTTATTTTTTTTATTTTTAAACTTTTCTAATTGTGCATTCTAATTCTGAATCGTAAGTTACTAAACCTTCAGATCCAATACTCAGCAAAAATAAATATAATAAGCAAAGAAAAATTTCTTAAAAAATACTCCTAAATTTCTATTAAAATTTTCTTGATGATATGATATTTTTTTATGATTTATGATTTCTAATTTTTTTTATTTGATTTATTTTATTGCTAAATTTCCTAATTTACCAAATCTATTTAATTTATCATTATTTTCCTTTGGAACGGTGCCAAAAACTTGATCCCCAAAATTATAGATGTGTAAAATTAATAAAATTGACTCAGTTTTGTAGTGACGCCAAAAAATTAATTTGTTATTTTATGAATAAGATATTGAAACAATTTATGTTGGGAATATACACAAGTATACGTATCATTATCAAGTAATACAAGATTTTATGTTTAAGCCCAAAATATCCATCCCACGATGAAGGTTTAAATTCAAAATGACAATTTATATTAAGAAATTTACAACATTAAGAAAATCTACTACACTAATTTCAAATATTTAAGGTGCTATCAAAACTAAATTACCAACTACTAGCAAAACCGTAAAGCAAAACTAAACAATAACTACCAAACTATAATTTTGTGAAGTTATCCAATATGAGAAAGCAACTTTCCCACTACAATGAGTTTTTGGTTAAATGAGAGAAATAAATGGTTTTAATATGTCTTGGGCTAAATAGGAGCAATTTTAATTTTCTACCCTTAGTAAAGTGTTGTAGAGAATCGTTGGCTAATCTTTGGTTTAGTCCTTAAATTCGTGGTTAGGCTAGGAGGATACTGACTCTCACTCCATAGCTCTCACTTCCATCCCCTGAAAGCTAACTCTAGCTTTAGTTCTTAAATACTAAGACCAAATTAGTTATTTTAGTCTGTCACCCTAGAATCTCCAATTCTTTGCCCAATAATATATATTTCTTTATTTATTTCCACCAAATTCCTTGAAAGAAACACTCCTTCATGGAATCAAATGTGATCCTCACTTTAATGTAAAACTCATACTCCATTTCCTGGATAGTATGTTTTACAACATATGATAACATTTCAATTGGCCAAATCAAAAAGTAAATTAAGAACAGAGTGAAAAATCATCACAATTTTTTTTATACTTAAAAATTGGCACATCCAAATTATCTCTTCATTTCACCATATCTCAGAGTAGGGAGAAAGACAAAGAAAACTACTCAGACCTCATGAGAAAGATACGACAAAATACAAATTTCATAAATAAAAGAAAGTTTGTACAATAATAATAAAGAAACACTACTTATCCTTAACTCTTCCTCAAATAAAATCCCTTGTAGCTCCTCTTGGACACTTTCTCTCTTTACAAGCTAGCTCCTTTTGGACTCTTTCTTTCTTTACAAGACTCTTGATTTTCTCTTCAAAGATGTAGGGAAGAAGAAATCTCTCATTTCTCTCCCTCTCCAACAACTCTTTGGAGAAATCACACGTAGAATCACCACTCACCACGCTAAACAATACACACAACACTAAAGAAAACATAATGACACACTAGCCCCCCCTTTTCTCTGATCAATTTATGCTCTAAATAGAGCATAATTTTGGTTTTCCAAGATGGTGTATCCAATAACTCTTCAAAAGCATTCAAATTCATCGAATCTTCTAGAAATTTGCCTAGCACTGACATTGGCGCTGTCGACACCCATGATGGTGTTGTCGTCGCCCACGATGGCGCCGTCTGCTCCTGTGGTCCGAATTATTTTTTGTGCTCTCTGTCAAATGGCCGATGTTCTGGACTCCTCCTTCATGTTGGGGCCTTCAGCGCTGAATATTTCTTCCAAAATGCTATTTTGACTTCAAATTCCATCCTTTTTGCTTCCTTTTTGCTTTAAGTGCTAAAAATCATCAACTTGCAATAAAACATGAAAAATACCTTCCTTTAAAGCGATATCACAAAAAATGAGTATAAAATATAGGTATAAAAATGCATATATTTTTGGTGTATCTAAACTCAAGAGGGAACAAAGAAATTAATGATGTTTGGCTTTCTGATTTGGAATATTAAACGTGTTGCCATAGTTGATGCTTCTTATAGACTTAAGAATTTGATCCGTACACATAAACAAAACTTCTTCAGTATTCTTGAACCACTTGTTGTTGTTCAAAATAATGAGAAATACAAGAGAAGAATTGGTAATTTTATAATCCTTGCTAATATTAACAATAAGATCTAGTTAGTGTAGAAAGATAAGTTGAAAGTTGATATTTTGGTTAATCAAACTCAGTTTCTTCATAATAAAGTGTTTATTAATGATTCTTTCTTCTTATTAACAACGATCTATGATAATTGTACTAGGAATGGGAGATTGGAGTTTTGAAATCAATTAAAGTTTCTGAATTTTAATAATGATGTTTGGTTGGTTGGTGGATACTTTAATGTTATCGCTTCTACTATGAAAAAGAAAGGTGGTTCTCCTCATTACACGAATTTGATTGCTTATTTCAATGATGCTTTATTGGAAGCGAGACTTTTTGATCTGGGTTATAAAAGATGCCCCTTTACTTGGTGTAAGGGTATGGTATTTGAAAGATTGGATAGATTTGTCTCTAATGTCAATTGGGCTAGTAGTTTTCAGTTCACTATGCTTCATCATCTTTTTATTATAGCTTCTGATCATGCTTCACTTCTGCTTGAGGTGAAGGTGGAGAATATCAAATCTACTTATCATTTTCTAGTTTCTCAACATGTGGACTTTACTTTCTTCCTTTAAACATTTTGTTTCAGATAATTGACATATTACTATGGTAATAAAGTGTGTGTATAAACTTTAGATGCTTCAAAAAAAACTTGTTAAAAATTTGAGGAGCCATAATTGGAATGTTTTTGGTCATTTTCATGATGTGGTTTCCAAAGATGAGGAAAGAGTTAACTTTTGAGATTAACTATGTTAATAATAATATCAGCTAGGATGTTTTGATGTAGGGGCAGAACAAGAATGTCATTTCTATGGAAGAAAATTTCCTTGCTCGGAACGAGGCTAAAAGACATTAGTTGGAGGGTGACAAGAACACTGCTTATTTTTATGCTTATATAGAGACAAGGAGGAGGAATAATATGATCTATGAAATTAAAGATATAAGTGTTTTGGTTTTATGTATAGCTAAGAATATAGAAGCTCATGGGATCAATTTATTTTCTAATATGTTTACCAGTGATGGTTCATTGTTATATAAATATAATAATAAACTGTATATTAATTCTTTTTTGGGCGTTGACCAGAGGAAAATATGTTGAGATTTTCATACCTATTTTATGTTGTTTTGGATGATATTGCACTTTAAAGAAAGGTATTTTTGATATTTTGTTGCAGGAACGATGAATTAGGGTCATTGGAGCAAAAAGATGCAAAAATGAGCGAATTTAGAGCGAAAAGGGCCAAAATGTGCAGAATTGAACTAGGGAACTGACGACGCCATTGACCCCACCAACGACGAGATTTTCCTGAGACTCCAGAATTAATTCATTAAGAAGGTCCGCCGACGGGGCCCTCGAGGCCACCGACGGTGAGCTCGGCGGTTATGCCCAATCAGGCTTTGGATAAGGTCAAATTTTGAAGGGATGCTTAGGCAACTCTTGGGAAAGCTCATCCACAACTTTAAAAGAATGTTTTGACTGAAATTTGAAGAGCCTGGAAGTCCGGGAGAGTGTTCCTGGAGGTTAGAAAGGTTTCAAATATTGTGTAAAAATTGTGAGGAATTCTTCGAGAGATTGTAAGAGTGGAGGGAAAGTGAGAGATTTCTTCCTCCTTGCTGCTTCAAAGAGGAATTCTGTGTGCTGTAAAGAAAGGAAGAGATTTAGAGGAACTTTAAGGAGTGTTCTTGGGGAAAAAATAGAGATAAGTTATTTACTTTTTGTAGTTTGTATGACTTTGATTTTATATATGAATTCCGAGTTTTGTTGTGTTTTCCCCATGAGATCTGAGT
>NW_018252791.1:162187-162739 GCF_001263595.1 Phalaenopsis equestris
GATGTACACCAAATGAAGATCCTAATTTACACCATGCTAGTTTTTTAGAACTATGCGCTAATTTTAAATATGACAGAGTCTCAAACGATGCTGTTAGACTTAGACTTTTTCCTTTTTCACTGAGGGATAAGGCTAAGATGTGGTTAAATTCGTTAGCACCAGGATCTATTAGAACTTGGGGAGAACATTCACAGAAATTTCTATCCAAATATTTACATCCATCCAAAACTGTTAAACTTAGAAATGATCTAAACTTAAATGACATAACATCATTCTGTCAAATTGCTGGAGAGTAAATATACGAAGCTTGGGAGAGATTTAAAGATCTTCTTAGGAAATGCCCTCATCATTCGTTACCAGATTGGTTGATAATTCAAACTTTTTATAATAGATTAGTGGGATCTCTTATGTCGATTATAGATGCTACTGCTGGTGGTTCGTTAATTTCAAAACCTTTTGATGAGGCTTATTCATTAATATAAGAGATGGCTACCAACAAATTTTAATGGCCCTCTCAATGGGTAAATCTGGGTAAATCCTAAAAGAGTAGCT
>NW_018252791.1:162758-163496 GCF_001263595.1 Phalaenopsis equestris
GCAATATCTATGTTAGCTTCACAGATTGCAGCAATATTGAAGAAATTAGATCATTATGGGATGAATTATTCTCCAACACCTCCTATGATGGAAGAGAATTCATCTGGGCAATTTGTGGATGTTCAACCTTCATATGAGACTTTAAATGCTATTAATAGACCTAACAACCCTTATTCAAACTATTATAACCCAGTTTGGAAGAATATCCAAATTTTAATTGAAAAAACAATTCTTCTACAAATCAACAATGGGCAAACAACCTAGTGAACCCATTAAGAAATTCATCCAACCAAGGAACTGTAAACTATAGACCTTCTTATCCTCCAAGATTTAACAGCAACACTCAAATTAAGGAGAAGAAGGTGTCTATCAAAGAGCTGATATTAAACATGGGTCAACAATTGCAGAATCAAGGAAATTAATTACAAATTCAAGCAAATCAATTAGAAAATTAAGGAATTGCTATTAAGAATATTGAAAACCAATTGGGACATATCATTACTGCGCTTAGTAACCGAATATTAGGAACTTTTCCTAGTACTGTGGAACCAAATCCTAAAGATCAAGGAAAAGAATAAATTAAAGCGATACAATTACGAAGTGGAAAAGAATTGGAGACAAAAGTGCAAAAAGAAACTGAAACTGAAAAAGAGAAAGTGGATACTGAAAAAGAAAAGGATCATGAGTACCCAGATTTAGAGTATCCATTTACACTAATGAAAATTACTGTGGAGAAAC
>NW_018252791.1:163578-163805 GCF_001263595.1 Phalaenopsis equestris
AATATTCCCTTCGTAGAAGATTTAGAGCAGATGCCCAATTATGTGAAATTTATGAAAGATATTCTGAACAGGAAAAGGAAGTTCACGGATAAGCAAACTGTTGCACTTAGCAAAGAGTGTAGTGCAATTATTCAGAAAAGGCTTCCTGAAAAATTAAAAGATCATGGTAGTTTCACTATACCATGTGCTATTGGTGAAAAATTTTATGGAAGAGCTTTATGTGATTT
>NW_018252791.1:163894-165432 GCF_001263595.1 Phalaenopsis equestris
TTCAGTTACTTATTAGGGAGTTATAGAAGATGATGTGTTAGTAAAAGTGGATAAATTTATCTTTCCTGTGGATTTCATTGTTTTAGATATGGAGGAAGATAAATAAATACCTATCATTTTAGGGAGACCATTTTTAGCTACTGGAAAAGTTATGATAGATGTTCAAAAAGGAGAATTAACTATGACAGTTAACGATCAAGAAGTGACTTTTAACATTGTGAAATCTATAAAATATTTTGCTGTTGAATAAGATAATGAATGTTTTCACATGGAAATTAGTGAACATTTATTGAAAGAACATTTTAAAGAACATTTTGAAGAGAAATAACAATTTGAAGAGAGTGATGAAGTTATTCTAGATGAATTAGAAAATAGATGAAAGTATTTTGGATGAATTAGAAAATGAAGAATTAGATTATGTTCAAGAAAGATTTGAGATGCTAAATATTACAAAAAATCCCGATAAAAATCTATTTTCGTCAATTATAAAGCCACCTGAACTTAAGTTGAAAGTACTGCCTAGCCACTTGAAGTATGTGTTTTTAGGAGACTCATCTACGTTACCTCTTATTATAACTTCAAAATTAAATGATTTGCAAGAACAAAGACTGTTAGATACATTGAAAAGATATAAGAAAGCTTTTGGTTGGACCTTAGCTTATATTAAGGGAATCAGTCCTTCAATCTGTATGCACAAAATTATATTAGATGAACAATATAAACCAAGAGTTGATCCACAAAGGAGATTAAAATGGATGATGAAAGAAGTAGTTAAGAAGGAGTTTTTGAAATGGTTAGACACTGGAATTATATATCCTATTTTAGATAGTGCATGGGTAAGTCCAATTCACTGTGTTCCTCTGTAAGGAGGAGCAACTATTAAAGTAAAAAATAATAATGAATTAATACCTATCATACAAGTTACTAGGTGGCTACTGGGTGGCGTATTTGCATTGATTATAGAAAATTAAACACTGCCACCAGGAAAGATCACTTCCCTTTACCCTTTTTAGATCAAATAGTAGATAGACTTGTTGGGCACAAATATTTTTTTTTTTTAGATGGATATACCGGTTACCATCAAATTCCTATTGCTCTTGAGGATCAAGAATAGACAATATTTACTAGTCCTTTTGGAACTTTTGCTTTTCGAATAATGCCTTTCGGATTTTGTAATCCACCTGCAACATTCTAGAGATGTATGATGTCCATATTTAGTAAGTTAATTGATGATGGATTGGAAGTATTTATGGACGATTTCTCTGTATTTGCAACATCATTTGCAACATCATTTGATGCATGATCATTTGATGCATGCTTAATTTTTCTTGAAAAATTTTAGAGTTATGCGAAAGAACTAATTTTGTTCTGAATTGAGAGAAATGTCAATTTATGGTAGCAGGAGGAATTGTGTTAGGACATAAAATTTTGGAGGATGGTATGGAAGGAGACCCTGCAAAAATTCAAGTTATATCTAAACTAACACCTCCTACTAATGTAAGAGAGGTTAGGAGTTTTCTTGGACATGTTGGATTTTA
>NW_018252791.1:165674-166160 GCF_001263595.1 Phalaenopsis equestris
CAAATTAATTATATTGTCACTGAAAAAGAGTTACTAGCTATTGTGTATGCTTTAGATAAATTCAGATCTTATTTAATTGGAGTTAAATGTGTTGTGCATACTGATCACCCTGCTATTAAATATTTGATGCAAAAGAAGGATGCCAAACTAAGGTTGATTAGATAGATACTTTTGATGCAAGAATTTTATCTTGTGTTTATTGATAGAAAGGGAACTGATAATCAAATTACTGATCATTTGTCAAGATTAGAAAACCATGAATCATCTAACACTGACAATAAAATTATAGACAGTTTTTCTGATGAACAACTTTATAATACTAATGAGTGGAAAATACCATGGTATGCTGATATTGTTAACTATATTGTAAGTGATATTTTGCCACCTATGCTGACATTGGAGCAACAAAAGAAAATTTATTCATGATGCAAAAACATATTTTTGGGATGAGCCTTATTTATATAAACAATGTAAGGATCTTATTAT
>NW_018252791.1:166251-166474 GCF_001263595.1 Phalaenopsis equestris
TTTGGAGTTGATAAACCTGCTTATAAAATATTACAAGCTAGATTTTATTGGCCTTAAAAGGGGCATCCTCTCAAAAAGAAAGACAATATACATAAAAACTTGTGATCGATGTCAATGAGTAGATAATATATCTAGAAGAAACAAAATTACTCTGAATTTCATGTTAGAAGTTGAGATCTTTGATGTTTGGGGATTAGATTTCATGAGACCATTTATACCATCT
>NW_018252791.1:166484-170121 GCF_001263595.1 Phalaenopsis equestris
ATTTGGGAACTTATATATATATATTAATTGCAGTGGACTACGTTTCTAAGTGGATTGAAGCACAAGCTTTACCTCGTTGTGACGCTAAAAGAGTTTCAAGATTTTTTAATGAAAAATATTTTCAATAGGTACGAAATGCCTAGAATGATTATCACTGGCGGAGGATTTCATTTTAGAAATAAATATATTCAGATATTGGCAGAAAAATTTAATATTACTCATCGAATCTCTATGGCCTATCATCCTCAAACCAGTGGGTTAGTTAAAGTTTCTAATAAAGAGATTAAACAAATATTTGAAAAGACTGTAAACCCTTTGAAAAGACTGTAAACCACTAGATTGAATACCGCATTATGGGCTTACAGGACTGCTTATAAAACTCCTATTGGAATGACTCCTTACAGACTGATTTTTGGAAAGACTTGCCACTTACCAGTAGAATTGGAGCATAAAGCATATTGGGCGATTAAATAATTGAATTATAATTTGAAAGATGCTGGTAAGAAGAGATTGTTACAACTAAATGAATTGGAAGAACTAAGAAATGAGACTTATGATAACAAGAAAATTTATAAGGAAAAATTAAATTTATGGCATGATCTGAAGATTAACCAAAATAACTTTGAACGAGGACAAGAAGTTTTGCTTTACAACAGAATTTGAAGTCTCATTGGTTATGACCCTTTACAGTGACTCAAGTTTATACTTACGGAGCTGTTAAAATTGAAGATCAGAAGATAAGAAATAGATTTAAAGTAAATGGACACTGATTAAAACCATATTATGAGGGTAAAAGATCAAATTTTAAATAGGTTTTAATGATCAGTCAACCTGAATGACACCTGAATAGGTCGGGCTGACGATGTTAAACCGAATGCTTTATTGGAGGCAACCCATAGTTAACTTTACTTTTACTGCGATTATAGAAGTTTTTATTTTAAATTATTATTAGTTTGTGGTAGTATAAAACTCTATTACTCTTATTTACCCTTGAATCATCATAAGAATTAGATCCATAGAGAAAAATTGCAACGCATTCGGACCGTCCGGACCAGAGCGAAACTGTAAAAATTTTTCCTTGGGTGCCGACGGCGGGGTTTCCGACGGCGCCCTCGACTCCGCTGACGGTGCCCTCAACTCCGCCAACAGCATGCTCGATGCCGCTGATAGCAGGTTTTTCCCGAGATTCCAGGAAAAATTAATACAGAGGCTCGCCGACGGCGCCAGATGGACGGCGTCCTCAACCCCGCCGACGGCGAGACCGGCGAAATGGCAGTTACTTGGGATCAAATTGCGGTTTTTGGCGATTTTTGGGCAGGAATAATCTTTTTAAACTCAAAAATTCGATTCCTAGTTCATATTTTCCCTCCAAAAATGAAGTGAAACTCCACCAATCTCATTCTTATGGCGTCCAATTCCCCTGATAATCCTCCCTTGATAATCCCATAATGCGAGTTTTCAGTCGGTGAAAGTTTATTCCGCAGCGAATCTTCAACAAGTTACAGACGAAGAAAAGATTGATCAAGGAACAAGGATTCATAAATTGCATATTAAATAATCCCACAACGATAATTGAAGAAACGATAGTGCGGCAAAGATGGGAAGTGGTGTGCTGCACTACCACCGTCGTGGTGGTTCCTATGGTAAAAGAATGTAAAAGAATTTTATTTATGCAAATTTGCATGGAATCAACCAAGGAGTTGTTTATGTCCAAGGAAGATAGATCACTTTCACTCCTACATGGATCAACAAATTATACATGATCGAAAATGTTCTTGTATGCCACTATTCCAATTTCATCCCAACGAGAAACCAGATGACTGAAATTTACCAATATTTAACGGACGAAATTGACGACTGGGAAACAATAGAAAACGGGTATGTTAGTTTTTTTGCGACACTCCTAAATCCAGTTTTGAAACATTGGTACTTTTTTATTTCTGCGAAACTGTTACCGACAATGAAGATCGGTAAAGTTTCTAAAGAAAGTGCTATTTTGAATTACTGCATTCAAAGGGGACTGTTGATCAATATTGGATCAATAATTGTGAAGTCGGTTTTGGGCCTGATCATTCATGGATCAACTTATGGGCTTGGACACCCCTCCACAATTTTCTCACTTTGTAGTCAGTTCCAAGTGTCCTACAAAAACTAGGAAAAGATACTGCTACCTTGGAAGCCTTTGGACCCAACTGAGAGATTCCCAGTTTTTGAAGATGAAAATGACATGGCCATTATAGTAGATCAATCATCTCAGAATTCACTGCCAGTTCAACCCTTAATTCCTGATAAGTCTCTGGTGATCCTGCGCTAGATCGAGAAATTGGAAAAGGAGGTACAAAACGTCATGAATGTGATTAATAATATCTCTGATTTCTTCGATAATCTAGACTGGAGGATGAAGGGACATCTTGATCACTCTAGACATATATAAGATAGTTTGATACGACTGATGAGGAGGATGAAATTAATAGAAGATGATTCTAATGAAAAATTTCCATTCCGACCCTTCTACGACCTCTTCGTTCATGTGCAACTAATGGGTGATCTCAGAGGATAATCTAGTACTAAGTCTGAAGATTTGTAGATTTATATTACTTCCTATCTGTCTATCTATGTATTTTGATTTGAACTTTGTATTTGCTTTGCTTTAAAATTATGCTTTTAGATCTCTGTATAGTTGAAACTAAGCATATGATGTTTTGTTTTTAGCATTTTGAGGTTGTGGCTTGGATTGCGACGCTGAATTAATGTATTGAGATTGAGAAAATACCACACTTAAGTGTGTTATGTAACGTTTATTGTACCCCTTGGAATTTATATATAAATATGATGTTTTGTGTTGTGAAAGTTTATATGTGCTAAGTACATCATTTAGTCACTTAAAATTATATCTATAATGATTGAAAAGATGTCCTTAAGGCTTAAAATTGATCGAAATCGCGGAGATCCAGGATTTGAACCAAAATCAGTCTAACCCGCCGATGGCGCCCTCGACGCGGCCGACGGCAGATTTTTCCCGAGACTTAGGATTAAACTCCAATAGAGCGCGCTGGCGGCACCATCGACCCCGCCAACGACGAGCTCGGGAAAAAACACCTTTAACCACGATTTTGACCAGTCAACCGCCACTATTCAAAAATGCCATTTTCGACCTAGGGCTTGAAAGATCATGGATTGGGAGGCGATTTCAAGGCTTTTTGACACCAGATTTGATCATGTCTAGGTAAGAGTTTCACTCCAAGTTAAAAATATTTGATTTTCACCATGGATTTCTTCCACATTGAGGAGATCCGAAAAATTTGAGAATGTGAAGAAAATATTGAGAAGAAATTCATGGAACTTAGTGTTAAACTCTTAGAATTACTATTGGAAGCCATGATTTGCATATTTGAAGTAATTTTTAGAATTTTTCTATAATTTGATTAGATTGAAATGACTAGATTTACTTCCATATTTAAAAAAAAGAAGTGTATACAAGATCGAGTTTTTGAAAGTCCGGGAGGAGAAATTGAACAAGTTATTGTCGAGCGGAGGTGGGAAAACTTTTGTTACACCACCAATAAAGCTGATGCAAACGTTGTGAAGGAGTTCTACGCCAATGTAATCTATTCTGAAGATGGAATCATTCAAGTGC
>NW_018252791.1:170688-170902 GCF_001263595.1 Phalaenopsis equestris
TTATGAATCCCATGAGAAATGGAGAACTGAAAGTAGGAGTGAAGAACCTTCTACTAGTAGAGATGTCCCCTCTACAAGTTATGACCTTCCACCTTCTAGTTCCCCTACCCTCTCTGATTTGATGAATGAGTTGACCTTCTAGCGGAGGAGCATAGAATTGATAAATGAAAGGATTGGAGGGTTAGAACGTCCCCAAGATTACGGGAGGGAGTAA
>NW_018252791.1:171864-172148 GCF_001263595.1 Phalaenopsis equestris
AAAAGTGAAGTTCAAAATCATTAAAGACTACCTAGATATAGTAATCCTCACTTGAAAAAGGAAAAATAAAGGATTGAAAACAATCCCTAAAAAGAAAAGAAAAATATATAGGATTGAAAGCAATCCAAATTAAAAAAAGAATAGAAAGAAAGAAAAAATTATGGAAGTGAGGAGAAGTTTGAGGGTATGCCTAATCAAAAATTGGCTTCACTGGACCTACCTAAAGGGAAAACCTAAATACATTCATGAACTTATATTTATGGAATAGATCTTTTACTAGTAGA
>NW_018252791.1:172472-190163 GCF_001263595.1 Phalaenopsis equestris
TTTTATATTATTTTTGATGATATTGCACTTTAAAGAAAGGTATTTTTGATGTTTTGTTGCAGGAATGATGAATTAGGGTCATTGGAGCAAAAATATGCAAAAAAGAGCGAATTTAGAGCGAAAAGGGCCAAAAAGGGCAGAATTGACCTAGAGCACCGACGACGCCATCGACCCCACCGACGGTGAGATTTTCCACAGCCTCTTGAATTAATATTTTCCACAGACTCTAGAATTAATTCTTTAAGAAGGTCCGCCGACGGCGCCCTCGCGGCCGCCCACCGTGAGGGTCGTGGGCAGTGGTTATGCCCAATCAGGCTTTGGATAAGGCCAAATTTTGAAGGGATTCTTAGGCAACTCGTAGGAAAGCTCACCCACAACTTTAAAAGAATGCTTTGGCTGAAAATCGAAGAGTCTGGAAGTCCGAGAGAGTTCTTGGAGGTTAGAAAGTTTTCAATAGTGTGTAAAAATTGTGAGAAATTCTTCGAGAGATTGTAAAAGCGGAGGGAAAGTGAGAGATTTCTTCCTCCTTGCTGCTTCGAAGAGGAATTCTGTGTGCTGTAAAGAAAAGAAGAGATTCAGAGGAAATTCGAGGAGTGTTCTTGGGGAGAAATTAGAGATAAGTTATTCACTTGTTGTAGTTTGTATGACTTTGATTTTATATATGAATTCTGAGTTTTATTGTATTTTTCCAATGAGATCTGAGTAGTTTTCTCTGTCTTTCTCCTTGTCTTGAGACTGGTGAAATGGTGATTTGAGTTGGTGAAGCTATGAAAATGTTTAGAAAATTGTGATGATCTTTACACTTCGATCTTAATTTACTTTCAATCTGGCCAGTTGATTTGTTAAAATATGTTGAGTTTTACAACTAAAGTGATGATTACATCCAAGATTCAGGGAGGTCAAAGCCCTTGGAAGTTGAGTGCAAAAAAATAGGGAAATAATATTATCGGGCGTAGAATTGGAGATTTTAGAGTGACAAAATAAAATCCCTAATTTAGTCCTATCATTTGGGTGCTGAAGTGTAGATGTTAGCCCTCAAACGAGGGGAACGTGGGAGTTTCAAAGTGAGAGTCGATATCCTCCCAGCCTAGCTGCAGATTCAGTAAACAAGTGTAGGATTAGTCAATGTTCTTTATGTCTGGACCAAAGGGTAAAGAATAGGTATGCTCCTATTTGGAACAATATAATTTGAATTGATTCACTTTATTCATTCACTATAATTTCTTGACAAGGAGAAGGATTGAATATCACATTTAAACCTTCATTAGTATCATTCGCTATTTAATAGTTATTAAAATTACATATTTATTGCAATTTCCTATTAGTGACAGATAAACAAACAAATTGAACTTGTTGTGATTAAAGTATTTCTTTTTCTAAAATCTTAGTTCGTAGATTTAATCCTACTCCCTGTGGGATCGATATCTAGGACTCTATTAGAGTCTTATATTACTTGAGCGATACGTATACTTGCGTTGATAAGTGTGACTTTACATTTATTGAATATTTATTACATCCATATTTATCTTATATTTTTAAGCATATATAAAGTCGCGATCAGGCGTGGATAGGAATCTCACTTCTGTGCCTTCTTTGGATGAAATTATGGATATCTAAGATACAATGAAGATGTGAAACTACTAGAACAGATGGGTACACAGTGGAATTCTATAAATATTGTTGGGATATTATTAATGGTGTTGTTGTTAATATTATTCCAGACTTCTTCAGATTTGTGGATTTGCTTAAATATTTCAAAACCACTCGCATTATTTTGATTCCTAAAGACAAAGAAGCTAATTCCTGGGATGCTTATAGAACTATCATTCTATATACAGTGGTTTCTAAAATCATTTCCAAAATTTTTGTGAAATTGTTTTAACCTCAACTTCATAAGATTATCAATCCTAATAAATCTGCTTTTGTGAAAGGTACGATAAATGGAACTAATTGTAATTTTATTAAGGCTTCTAAAGGAATTAAACAAGGTGATCATCTTTCTACTATTCTTTTCATCATTGCTTTTGATTATCTATTCAGATGTCTTAATGTTTTGTTTCATAAGTATCCAAGCTTAAATTATTTGCACAAAAGGTATGTGTTGACCTCACTTTTGTGAGAGTCCATTTTGAATGACAATTATGATTCATTTTTGGAAAGAAGTCTACCAACATTGACTCCTTGAATCTCATAAAGGGTCCCTAAATATAGGGTAAAACCCTAATGTGCTCTTTAAGCACAAATTTTAATAACACTTTTGGGTGGTTACATTGATGACAACAGACCCTGATTGAGGATCATGTGGACCCTAGGACACTATATTGACCATTTGCTCAACACTGATACCCAATTAGTCAAACTTGGTCAAATGGTTAACCGTAAGACCCAATTGGTCAACGTTGTTCAACATGATCAAATTTGGTCAAAATGGTCAAATTTGGTCAAAATTAGTCAAACTTCAAAATGCCCAATTTTGATCAAAATTGGTCAAACTGAACCATTTGGTCAACCCAAACACCAAATTGGTCAAACTAGACCATTTGGTTAACCCAAACAACAAGTTGGTCAAACTAAACCATTTGGATGATAATAGACCCAAATAATCACCACATGGTCAAGACATCACCAAATGCTCAATTTGACCATTATGGTCAACTTTGGTCAACCTTGGTCAAACCTAAGCTATACCATGAAATCTAATGACCCATTGACTAACTCAACCATGACATGGTCAAGTAAGTCACCCGGGTCAACCTTGGACCTAAATTGGTCAACTTTACCATTTTTGGTCAAATTTTGGTCTTTTAATAAAATTATTTTTTTTCTCTTCATTAATTAATCATTTAATTAATTAGAGCAAGTGTAATTAAAGATAATTAGATCTAGGATTTACCTCTAAAATCATGGTTTAAGCCCATGGAAAAACAAATCCATGGCAACCCTAAACTCATGTTTTACACTTAAACCCTAAATTCAACTCATGAAAATTTGCTAATGGACGGACCATCCATGACTCATGAGGCTTATCATACATGAAAAAGGCACCTAAAAGACCCATGAGCCATAATATTTGACTCAAGCCAAAAATCATCACGAGGCCATTGTGAGGCGAGGGAGGAGGTGTCATTCTTAAATAAAACCATGGAAGGAAGACATTGTGAGATCATCACTCACGTCACTCTCCATCCAATAGGAGAAGAAAGCTTACCCAAGTTATTCTCATAACCATAATTGAGCTCATCATGACTTAGCCATGGAAGTGAGGAAAGGGGAAGCTTATGTGTCATTTCATTTCAAGCCTATTGAATGATTTGCAAGCTCTTGTGGGGAAGGTCAATCGAGCTCATTTTAAAAGCCTTATCCACCTCATGAGCCATCCAATGAGGAAAGAAAAAACCATGGCAATCATATATCTCCATTTTCAAGCTCATGATGAAAATCCATGGGGAAGAGGGAAGATGGGTATGCACAGCTTGAATTCACTTCCCTTATCCCATCTGAACTTACTTTCACGACCACCAACCTTCCCTAATATTTCCCAAGCTCCATAATCGCTTTTGATGACTATAAAAGGAGCTAACCTATGAGCCTCCAAAAAGAAAGAGAGACTTGCATATAGTCCCCAATTCTAAAATCCTTCAACATTAAACTTAATCTCCAAACCCTCAAGAATTGATTCCCCTTGGATTCAACTCCTGAAACCTAATGTCCTGCTCCAATTTCATGCCCTAAAAATAAGACAGATTTTTTATTTCACATAAAATCTTTCCAAACTCCAATTAAACCATCCTAACACCATCCTTGAGCTTTACAAAAATGTTCACAATTAGAATTGCCTCTTCTCACAAGCTCTAACCCATCCTGTCCAAACGTGAACCCATTTCAGTAAAATCATACCTTGACCTATTTCACTTCAAATTGAGCACAGGAGCAGATTTGCAAGGACCTAGCGACTGTTTCTGTCAAGCTTGATAGAGGCTACACCACATCAAGACCAGACAACACCATTTTAACCTAATTCTTGCTCAGGTTTGGACCTTTACGAAGTAGACCATTTCAAAACACCTACATCACCATGTGGATGTGTTCATCTCTCTGAGATGAAGGTTTAAGAACAAATTTCACTAAAATTCAAAGAGATTTGAGTGAGGCCTTATGTCCTGAACATGGACGGTCTGCGGGATATACCGGGCTGAAGAAGACGCACGGATGTCATCCATTTATGTGTAACAAAAATGGATGGCAGAATTGACGCATACAAACATCGTGTGGAGGGGAGAATAATGGATTAGCGCCGCCATGAAAATGATTCAGCTAACTAGACGCTGCCGTGTGGGGGATTCAACGCGTACAATGAAGACATGTCCCTGCATGGAATTAGTTTAAATAGGATTTAATTAAATCTAAAAAATCCTAGTTAACTTCAAAAATACATATCTTGACATTAAAAAAAAAATCACAAAAATATGATAAAAATACCCTTGTATACAGAAAAATGAGGAGAATATTATGAAACTTAAATTAAAAATTAATAAATTATATTAAATTTTTAATTAATTAATTACTCTCTAGAGTAATTTAATTATTATAAATTATATATAAATAAAAAAAATTGAAATTTTTAGCGATCAACCTTTATGTCCATGAGAGAATTCCTTGATTTTTGCAAGGTTAGGAAAAATCCTTAGGGTCCAATTTTCTAATTTCTAAATTTGAAAATGGTTAGAAAATTTAGAGTGGCAATCTTAAACCCTAAAATGACAATTTTTAGACATTGAAAAATTTAAATTGACATTTTTATCACTTAGGGGCAAAATTGTAAATTCCAAATTTACATTTAAAACCCTAGGATTTCCTAGGCTTGAACTTTGTCCTTAAATGATCAGTTGCATTGACCAAATCCTAGTCTTTAGGCCAAACTTTGAAAATTAGACCTAGGTGAGCCTAAACCCTAACCAACATTGGGTTTAGTCATCTCCTTAATACTATTGGGTCTAACCCGAACAGACTCAAAATCAAGACCTCAAGTCTTGAGTTCAGATAAACTTAACACTTAGGTCATACCTATATAGGCTTAAGTTAAGACAATATTCAAATTCCAATTAGGTTCATATCAAACTCAGACATCTTGGATCAATCCAAGTGAACCCAAACCAAAACCCTAATTAGTTCTAAAGCCTAATTAGACCTAATTAACCACCTTAAACCTTAACAACATTAGGTTTAAGGCTAATTAGGTCTCAACCCAAACTAGACCTAATTAATCACCTTAAACCTTAACAACATGAGGTTTAAGACAAATTAAATCATTATTAAGTGTAAACCCCAATTAGTCCTAATTAACCACCTTAAAACTTAACAACATTAGGTTTGAGACTAATTAAACCTAATTAGGTTTAATCCAAATTTAGACCTAATTAATTAAATTAAATTTTAATTACATTAGGCTTAATTAATCCTAAACCCAATTATGTCTAACACCAAATTTAAACATAATTAGATAAATTAATCCCTATTAGTTCTAACCCCCAGAACTAAGACATAATTAATTTAATTAGCCTTACATACATTAGGCTAAATTAACCCCAAACTTAATTAGGTTTAACTCACATTTAAACCTAATAAATTTAGTTAAACCGTCATTACATTAGGTTTAATTAAGCCTAAAATCTAATTAGGTTTAATCCCAAATTTAGACCTAATTAAATAAATTGAGCCTTACTTACATTAGGCATAAGTAACCCTAAACCTATTTAGGTCATCCCAAATTTAAACCTAATTAACTTAGTTAAATCTCAATTACATTAGGTTTAATTAATCTTAAACCATAATTAGGTGGAATCATAATTAGACTTAATTAACTTAATTAAAACTTAAATACATTAAGCTTAATTAACCCTCAATCTAATTAGGTCTAACCCCAACTTTAGACCTATTTAATTGAATTAACCCTTACTTACCTTAGGCTTAATTAACCACAGACCTAATTAGGTCTCACTCAAATTCAGACCAAATTAAGTGAGTTAAACCTTAATTACATTAGGTTTAATTAATCCTAAACTTCAATTAGGTCTAACACCAAATTTGGACCTAATTAATTAAATTAAACCTTACTTACATTAGACTTAATTAACCCTAAACCTAATTAGGTCCAACCAAAATTAAGACCTAATTTACTTAGTTAAACCTCAACTACATTAGGTTTAATTAATCTTAAACCATAGTTAGGTCTAATTATAATTAGACGTAATTAACTTAATTAAACATTACTTACATTAAGTTTGATTAACACTAAAATCCAATTAGGACTAACCTTAATTATATTGTATTAATCTAATTAAACTTTACCTTATTAGGTTTAATTAACCTTAAAACCTAATTAGGTATAATTTTAATTAGACTTAAGTAAACCCTTAATTCTGAACTATATTAGACTTAAGTTAACTTAAGCACCTAATTAAGTCTAATTATAATTAGATTTAATTAATCCTTAAAGCCTTAATCACATTAGCCCTAAAGAACCTTAAAACATCCATTAAGCCTTACTCAAATTAGGCTTAATCCTTAAACTAACCCATAGATTTAACTCACATTGAATCTAAGTAAAATCTAAACCTTTAGGTTCAACTTACATTGAATCTAAGTCAAACTTAAAATTTAAAGTTCAACCTACATTAAACTTAAGATAAATCAAATTTTAAGTCCTATCTAAATTGGACTTAAACCATCTTAAACCTTAAGTCCTAACATCATTGGACTTAAACTTACTTTAACCTTAGTTTCTACCTACATTGAATCTAAACCATGTCATACCTTGAGTCCTACCTAAATTGGACCTAAAACTATCTCTAATCCTTAGATTCTACTTATATTAAACCTAAACCATTTTAATCCATAGGTTCTATCCAAATTGAACCTAAGGAATATTAAACCTTAAGTCTTACCTGCATTAGACTTAAACAATCTTTAACTTTACGTTCTACCTACATTGAACCTAAACATTTTGTCTAATTTATCAAGTATTAATTAAAATTGACATCAAACCTAAAGATCATCAATTAAAAATGAATGATCTAACTCATTGACATACAAATTCAACTCATCAACCCATCAACATAAACACAAATGACATAAAATTCACTTTAAAAAACATTAAAACTTAAACTTGAACCAAAAAATGCAATTAGCTTTGAGAATATATTTTGGAAGAGGTAACCTATGGTTGCTAACAAAATATCTTCTAGCCACATGTGGCTAATCAAACCGCAAACATAATGACTATGGACGACAAAACTATGGGATCCTGATTGAAGGCGATCCCTGACAAGCTACTGACAAACTGTTGGAAGAGTAAAGCTTCGCTATTTCTTGTGTTGCCGCTATTCGCTATTTCTTGTGTTGCCACAACTGGCTCGGAAATGTGCTATATGTTGTCTGTGATTTCCAGCCCCATCAAATATCTTAAAGTTTTGGGACACGAAACCCTTGGGGAAGGGTACGACATCGAATTCCTCCGGATAGGGTCTACCATTTAAAATCAATGCACCACCCTTAGATTGGGTTAAGGCTTCCCGAAGTTTCACAACCAGTTGCTTAAATTCCTTCTCTGGCATGGCGCTCGATGGAGAATCCTTCTTTGGTTGCCCATCCCTATTTGTTATGGCAACTTCTCTTCTTTCATCTGTAATGTGTATGATTTCTGGTTGGTTGACCTTTGGAGAGGTTAATTGTGGTGCTTCTGATTGCCCTTGAATGGTGGTCATGGAGGTCATGGTCGCGGTCATTTCTTCTATTCTTTTCTCCAATTGGTTGACGTGCTCATCCCTTAGGAGGATAGCCTTATGCAGCTCATCTACAGTGTACTCTTCAATGAGAGGTTGAGCCTCGCTAGCAGATGTAGCGGCTTTAGTTTCAATGACATGGACATCCATGAAATATTCTTTGAGGTAATCATTATAGTCAAAATCTTCATCATCATCATTGTCGAAAACTCCGTGTTCTCAAGATAACTCAGAAATCTCGACTCTGAGCTTTTCTACTTTTTCTTCGATTATTGATTCTTTGATTATCTTAAGATCTGGAGGACCATGTTGGACCTCCTCCTATTGCCCTTCCATCTTGCTGACAATTGCTGCAACAATGTCAGATACTTCAGACCTTGGCTTCATTCCATGTTCTTGCCCTACAGGCTTACTGGACTGTATCAGTACAGCGACCTTCGGTATCCACACCTTTTTCTTTGACGATGATGTCTCAGGATAGAGTGTCCTAGCAAAAATATAGGTATGTCGAAGGGAAGTATGCTCCCCATGGTGCAAACCGACTACAGTAAACCGACTACAGTAGTACTGGGCAATTTCTTCATCTTTTCCTTTGAAATTTTAGGGATGTCTTTGAAGTGCGTGATCGATAAGATTCTTTGACCCAGTCTTGACTTAACCGGTCGACAGCCTATGGTCCTATTAGCAGTAGAATCTATGGTAATAATAGCAGTGTCAACTCTGCATCCTAAGCGGAACCAGACGAGAATACTAGCAAGCAAATTTTTAGTTGAATTCTGAGATCATCTGGCAGATTTGACGCCCCTTAAAATTTCTTTCGTCATACAAGGGGAAATTGCATATCCCACTCGTTTAAGTAACTCATTAACTGAGTAGCCCTCTTTGGCAGCTAGTCTCTAAAAAATTGAACTGACTCGGGTGACAGAAGTAGGTTTCCTTTTTTCCACACCCTGTCCATGAAGTGTTGGTAATGCGGCAGCAATTTTCTGGATACTCTCATATCCATCGGTATCCATTAAAGGATGGAATCTACTTCTTTTCAGAAGTAGATATGTTTCCAGTAATCTTGATTCATCTTGGTGAGGACCTTCCTTAATGGGTATCTCCTCAAGAGCCTAAGCTTTAATGGCCCTCCAAACTCTCCTATTGTGGTTTCTCCTTTGAGTTCGGGTTAATGGTGTAGTTCTTGGACTAGATCCGATTTCAAGTACTGATGGTGGGACAACTAATCCCTGAGTCATGTCTTTAATGATTATCACTTCTTCCCCCTTAGTAGCAGCAGGAACATCAAACTTGGTAGTTGTCATGGCGGCAGCAGTAGTCTTGGCCTTCTTATCAGAAGGGAAGTCTTGAAGACAATTCAAGTTGAATTCAATAGACGGCTCCTAAACTTCTGGAGCGGTGACTTTCATTATGATGAATGGGGCCTTCCTGAGGATAACCTCAAGGTCTTCAAATCCAACTCTAAACTTAATGGTAGGAGCGACATTGCGGCTTCATGTCTTGTCGGCAAGCTGCAAGAAAAATTCAGTGTTGGGTAGGCCATTACAACAGCTTTAAGATAGAAAGCTCTAGGGTTAGCTATATGGACAAAACCTTGTAATCTTAGTGCAATAAGTGAAAATTAACAGAGGCTGATATGTAGATCGGGTAAGTCTTAGTTATGGGGATTTTAAAATTTTCAGCAAAAAAGTAATTTGAATGTAAGAAAATTTAACTAACATAAGAAAATTTTAAAGCCCACGCAGCACAACACTATTTGATTTAATTTGCAAAATAGTAATCAAACTCGAAAAGGAGATGTGAAGTGTTTTAGGACCCAGTGCGGTCTTTAAAGGAGATGTGAAGTCTTAGTGTTTTAGGTCTTTAAAGCCCACGCAACACTAACACAATGCTCTGGTGGAACTAGTCCACCAACACAACTATTGGGGTTCTGACCCCACATGAAGATGACCCCACATGAAGATTAAAAGCCCCACATGAAGATTAAAAGAGTCCTTAATGGCCTCCTGAATCCCTCAGTTCGAAGGTGATTGAAAAGATAGTTCTGAAGTCCAAAGAATTGGCCGTACTTTCCCAAGACAGAAATGGGTAAAGTATGTAACCGAAAGAAGAGTAATTTAGTCGAAGAGGGACATGGACACATCACCGATGTGTGAAGATAATATTTTCTTATTTAAATAGAGAGAAAAGCTTGTCCCCACCAGAGTTGCCGGAAGCTGTCGGCACTATTTTTGGTTGATGAGTTGCCCGTAAGAAGCTGTAGGTCACCGAAATCGAAATCCCGTCGCCCGCTTTAGAAGGACATTTTAATTTACATATAGATTTAAGTTTAGAAAAATATGAAGAAAAACTGTCCCCTATTTTCATAGTTTAAATGAAAGAGTGTTGTACCTCAAACCCTTTATCTACCCCAAAGGATAAACACAAGAATTAAGGATGAGACTCAATCAAATAAACTAAGAAATATATGACATCTATTTTTTTTGCGAAACCATTTTATTTGCCAACAATTTCCCCTATTTAACATGAAGAATTAAATAGGGTTTATATTAAGCTGGGTTTGGACGAGCTTCCTATAAGGGCAAGCCCCTAAAGTTAATTATATCTTAAATGATCGAAGCCACCTAAGAAAACTCTTGATAAAAATCAAGAATAATTATCTTCAAGATGGTCAAAGGATAGGACTTTTCAACGATATCAGACAAAGAGGTGTGAAAAGGGATTGGTTCAAATTTAGAATATTTACTGTGGAATCCAAAGGAGGAAGAACTAGGGGATGTCATGGAACTGGAGGAGAACCTTAGTGCCTTAGTGACTTCCTAGTCTATCTTTTTGTTTGGCTTCAATTTTAAGGAGAAATATTTGGGTATTTTATCCCGACAATTTTATTTGTATAGGTCTTACAGTTGTGTGAAACAATCACACAAATATCCTAGAAGATGTGAGGATTTAGTTCATGACGAACGACAACCTCATAATCCTAAGACGAGATAGGGCTTATATAGGGCTTATATTGTACAACGTACAACAGAGCTGTACAAAGGCCTAAAAATGAGGTGAGGATTTATGTTCCATAAGCAAACAACCTCGAAGCTCTATGACTTGGTTGTTTAATTCTAAGGAAGGGAATGGTTTAGCTGGTAAAGTCATGTTTTGTTATTGAAGATGACTGTGCTGCCCCGCAGCCCACCATGCTAGCTTCAAGCTCCTTAGCATGACGAGTTTAAGTTTTCTAGTGTGTCAAGTTATGATGTTAAATCAGATGACCCTATGGTTATAGTTCTTTAAATATTATGGGGCATGATAAGGTTGATTAGAGCGACACCGGTTAGGATGACATGTTTCCCTCGTTCCGACACTACTATTTTTTATTAGATTCACTTAGTCCAAATTAATTTAATAAACTCAATTTAATGAGTTCTGTACTTTCATTTAGACCGTAGGAAGCCTCATTAGCAATTGTAGGTTACCTCCTTCGAGGGATTCTCGATCATCTGATAGAGAAGACTTAATTTAGTTGTAGTTGTAGTTTTTGTGATGTTTGTGATTTAATTTTGAGTTGTTTTATAATTTGAATATTGTGGAGGTGATTTTTACCTTGGTTGATTTCAATTTTGGTTTTGGGTTTTGGTTTTGTGGCTATCCTAACAGTTTTAGTTTTCATGCAGGGTGACATTGTTGTTTAGCATGCAAGTTTTAAAAGCATAAAGCATAAAAAGTACAGTATGAAGTATGAATGTAGATGAAAGACGATACTGTAAACTATAAAAAGTATACCTGATGAGTCTTCTTGTTCCACCACTTGAAACTCAAAATGCGTGTGAGAGCATTTTATATAAAGCAGAAAAGTAAGGTTTTATTGATCTACCCAATCCTAGGTCATATCTTGGTGGGTCCCTATTAATTTGATTGTGAATGATTTTTTTTGCTAAACAAAATATATTAAGTTTAGTACTCCTCCGAGGTATCCATTAGATCTGGAGAAAGAAGTAGGTCCATGCTTCCCTCTCACTACCTCGTGAAAAGTTTCGAGCTCTTTTTAAACTTATTATGTTGCTTAATAACCCATCCCATCAATACCTTTAATGCTTAATGAACATTGATATTTCAATTATCCCTACGAGAAGGGTAATTATCACTTATAATTTAATTTGAGGATTATGTGGGTGAAGAACCTTAAAGGGGCAAGTTAATGTTGCCAAGACACTTAGCCAACATTTTAATTTGGGCTTGTAGTGTTTTTACAGATGTTCAATTTTTAATTATGTTCACTTTTCTAATCCTCATTTAACCAAATTTGATTTAGCCTAGGTCACTATTAAGCCCTTCAGACTTTTTATAGATGTCTTATTTATATTTTGAAAGAGATTGAATTTTAAATGATGATGATTTATTTTTTTGAAAGTCATTTAAATATCAAGTAGGGGTGTTAAATTAGTGAGTTATCAACACCCAAAATCATACCCCTATGTCTAGGATCATTTAATTGACTAGACTTCCAAACTTTAATAATTTAAGGAAATTACAAATTTATCCTTTAATTGGAAGAAGTGAGATTGGTTTCTACCAATTATTCCCTTGTGTTTCAATCATCCAAATATGTTGTCCAAATATTTTGATTAGGATAAAAAAAGTTGCCCATTTCCCTTTCTTAAATTGAACCTAAATGTTAATTAACGCTAAACTTCCAACGTTATATCTTTGCCCCTAAGGCTCTAATACTTCATAATTTATCAAATTTAATTCAAATGACTTTAGAATTTTCATCCCACCTCACTCATGGGTCAATTAAGACATCAGAGGAGAAAATGTAATTTTTCAAATTTTAATTTAATTTATATATTTATTTATATGCAATAAATAGAATGGTTTTAAAGAAAATCCCTAACTTGACCAAGGTAAAACCTAGTTCCTTGAAATTTTTGCTGGAGTTAGACTTAGACCAACGAAACACTTGGGCCAAATTTCATGATTTTTTGAGTTCTATTTTATTTATTAGAATTATTCCGAGTTCTGGAGTATTTATTAATTATAAAATATTTTAAATATGGAAAGTTAAGTTTCACACTTTTATCAAATATTTCTAAGGCCAAGGAACCTAGTGAAGCAAATTTCACATTTTTCTAATTTTACTTTGAATTTTTAGAATTATTTTAGTGAAAATCCATTTTTAGCCTTTAAAAATTGCTTTAAGCTTCAAAATTCAATATCTTCATTTAGAAAATAAGAAAAAATATTCTAATTGTTCTTAAGTTCTTAGGAAATAATTTATAACATTTCCATGAATTTTATTATCTTTGTGATTTTTATCATTTTTTAGTTATTTAAATATTAAAAAAGGCTTAAAATAGAATTTTTATAGATTAAAAAAGTAATTTTTATTTTAATTACAAATTTATTTTTAGAAAATTTCTCTGATCACAGAGAACTACCAAAGCAAATTTTTATAACTTTTTGAGTTAGATTTTAATTGTTAAGAAATTATTTTAATGTTAAAAATGACATTTAACTTAGAAAATCATTTTGAGTTATGAGATAAGCTCCAAATATTTTTAAATTTTTATAGGGAGTTCTTTGAACTTCAAATTACAGTGAAGATTAAAAACCAAGTCACTTCAATTTTTGTGTTTCCCAAAATTAACTTTCTTTGCATTTTAGGGTTTGTGCAAATTAGGTGCATTCTTAATGACTTGGATAATTGACCAAAAGAAAATATATTGAGATTTTCATACTTATGTTACACTGATTTTGATGATATTACACTTTAAATAATGGTATTTTTGATGTTTTTGGTATTTTTGATGTTTTGTTGCTTTTTGATGTTTTGTTGCAGGTATGATGAATTATGGTCATTCGAGCAAAAAGATGCAAAAAGGAGCGAATTTGGAGCGAAAAGGGTCAAAATATGAAGATTTGAACTAGGGCGCGACGGCGCCCTCGAGGCCGCCGACGGCGAGATCAGCGGGTGTTCCCAAAGGTGACGATTTTTTAAGGAATGCTTAGGCAACTCTTGGAGAAACTCTTCTACAACTTTAAGAAGAGATTTTGGCCGAAAATAGCTAAGTTGTTGGAAGTGTTTGGAGAGTTTGGAGAGTTTATAGAGTGTAGAGAGTTTAATTTAGGGTTAGATTGTGAGGAATTCTTTAAGAGATTGTAAGAGTGGAGGGAAAGTGAGAGATTTCTTCCTCCTTGCCGCTTCGAAGAAGAATTACGTGTGATTTAAAGAAAGGAAGAGATTCATAGGAACTTGAAGAAGTTTGATTGGGGAGAATTAGAGATTAGTGTTATTTACTTGTTGTAGGTTGTATGACTTTGCTTTTATATATAAATTCTGACTTTTTTCGTAACTTTCCTATGAGTTCTGAGTAGTTTTCTCTGTCTTTCTCCTTGTCTTGAGATCTTGTGAAATGGTGATTGAATTAGTTGAGCCTTAAAAATGTTAAAAAAGTTGTGATGATCTTTTCACTTCGATCTTAATTTACTTTCATTCCGGCCAATTGATTTGTTAAAATATGTTGAGTTTTACAGCTAAAGTGAAAATTACATCCAATATTCAGGGAGGTCAAAGCCCTTGGAAGTTGGGTACAAATAAATAGAAAAATAAAATTATCGGGTGCAGAATTAGAGATTTTAGAGTGACAGACTAAAATTCCCAATTCGATCTTATCATTTGGGTGCTGAAGTGTAGAAGTTAGCCCTCGGGTGAGGGGAACGTTGGAGCTTGGAAGTGAGAGCCGGTTTCCTCCCATCCTAGCCACAGATTCAGTAACCAAGCATAGGATTAGTCAATGTTCTTTATGCCTAGACCAAAGGGTAAAGAATAGGTATGCTCCTATTTGGCACAATCTAATTTGAACTGATTCACTTTATCCATTCACTTTAATTTCTTGACAAGGAGAAGGATGCTTTCTTATATATTGAATTTCACATTCAAAACTTTATTAGTAAAATTAGTTATTTAAGAGTTATTAAAATTACAGATCTATTTCAATTACCTATTAATGACTAATAAGCAATTTGAACTATGTTGTTGTGATTAAGTATTGATTTTCTAAATTCTTAGTTCGTAGCCTCTAATATTACTCCCTGTGGGATTGAAATCTAGGACTCCATTAGAGCCCTGTATTACTTGAACGATGAGTATACTTGCATTGATAAGCGTGACTTTACCATTATTGAATATTTTATATATACATCTTTATCGTATCTATAACCGTTGTCAAGTTTTTGGTGTCATTGCTGAGGAATTAAATCTTCTAGTAACAGTATTAAATACTTGTATTTTTAAGCATATATAAAGTTGCGGTCATGTTTTTTGCTTCGTTGCCGAGGAGTAAACAAGAATCATAATTAGAGTAACAGACAAATTAGGACTATCAGAAAATTTTTACTAGAATTGCAATTTATTTTCATATTTAGTTAACTGTTTTTCTGTGTACTGATTTCAGTTGTATGCGTAAATTTGGACCTATTTGGACCTAAAAATCTTATACCTTATGTTTCAGAATTAGAACACACTGTTAAAAGAATTAGAAAACTAAGAAGAGAACCTAGTAATCCTGACACAATGGAAAACAACGTGAACAATCAAGGAATAGAAAATGAAAACCAACCTAGACCTCTACGAGATTATGCAAATCCTACAACAGATGAAATTCATTTATCTATCCAAAATCCTGATGTAGCTGCTAATTCATTTAAGCTTAAACCTGTTATTATCCAAATGGTACAAAACAATCAATTCGGAGGTACCCCAATTGAAGATTCTAATTTACATCTCACTAGTTTTTTAGAACTTTGTGCTACCTTTAAATGTGACAGAGTTTCGAACGATGTTGTTAGACTTAGACTTTTTCCCTTTTTCACTTAGGGATAAGGCTAAGATGTGGTTAAATTCGTTAGCACCTAGATCTATTAGAACTTGGAAAGAACTTTCACAGAAATTTCTATCCAAATATTTCCCTCCATCCAAATCTGCTAAACTTAGAAATGACATAACATCGTTTTGTCAGATTTATGGAGAGTCGATATATGAAGCTTGGGAGAGATTTAAAGATCTTCTTAGACAGGGCCCTCATCATTCGTTACCAGATTGGTTGATAATTCAAACTTTTTATAATGAATTAGTGGGATCACTTAGATCAATTATAGATGCTGCCGCTGGTGGTTCTGTAATGTCAAAACCTTTTGATGAGACTTATTTGCTAATCGAAGAGATGACTAAAAAAAATTTCTAATGGCCCTCTGAAAGGGTAAATCCTAAAAGAGTAGCTAGTATCCACGATTCTGATGCAATATCTATGTTAGCTTCACAGATTGTTGCAATATCAAAGAAATTAGATCATTATGGAATGAATTAATCTCCAACACTTACTATGATGGAAGAGAATTTATCTAGGCAATTTATGGATGTTCAACCTTCGTATGAGACTTTAAATGCTATTAATAATAGACCTAACAACCCTTATTCAAACTATTATAACCCAGGTTGGAAGAATCATACAAATTTTAATTGGAATAATAATTCTTCTGCAAATCAACAATGGGCATACAACCCAGTGAACCCATTAACAAATTCATTCAACCAAGGAAATGTTAATTATAGACCTTCTTATTCTCCAGGATTTAACAGTAACACTCAAATTAAGAAAAAGAAGTTGTCTATGGAAGAGATGATATTAAACATGGGTCAACAATTGCAAAATCAAGGAAATCAATTACAAATTCAAGGAAATCAATTACAAAATCAAGGAACTGCTATTAAGAATATTGAAAAGGGGGGCATATTGCTACTGCGCTTAGTAACCAAACATTAAGAACTTTTCCTAGTACTGTGGGACCAAAGACCAAATCCTAAATAAAAGAACAAATAAATGCGATACAATTATGAAGTGGAAAAGAATTGGAAACAAGAGTGAAGAAAAAAATGAAAATTGAAAAAGAGAAAGTGGATACGGAAAAAGAAAAGAATCATGAATACCCAGATTTAGAATATCCACTTATACCAATAAAAATTACTGTGGAGAAACCTCCACCACTGTTTCCTTAAAGATTAAAACAACATAAAAAGAATAAACAATTTTCCAAGTTCTTAGAAATTCTTTAGAAATTAACGGTAAATATTCCTTTAGTAAAAGTTTTAACACTGCCGTTGCCGGTCCCAAGCCCGGATGAGAAAAGTGGAGGGTTGCGTTAGGTAGTCGACAGCCAGCGTAAAACTTGTCGAAAAAATCATGACATGAATCCTTTTGATCATTGTGTAAGTGCTAGGGCGTCCCCTGGAAGCGACGCGCTGTATAGCCTGAATACAGTGAAAAGTGTGCAAGGGCCGCTACACCGGCGCCCGGGTGTAGTGTTAAATAAGCAAGGGTTCCCACATTACGGGCGAATGCGGGTAAAGAAGTTAGTCCATGAAACTAATGAAACTAATATTAGGATAGGATCTTGGAATATAGGCACTCTCAATGGTAAATTAATGGAATTAGTTGATATTATGATTCATAGGAAAATTAATATCTTATGTATTCAAGAAACTAAGTGGGTGGGAGAAAAGGCTAAGGAGATTGATAATTTAGGTTTTAAACTTTGGTATTCTGGTAAGAGTCGCACTAGAAATGGTGTAGGTGTAATTATAGATAAGAGTTTGAAAGATAATGTTGTAAAAATTAATAGAGTTGGTGATAGAATTATAGCCCTTAAGATTATCATTGATACTAAGATTTTTAATATTATAAGTGTTTATGCTCCTCAAGTAGGTTTAGATACAGAGTCTAAAGATAAATTTTGGAATGACTTAGAAGACTTAATACAAATGATACCTCTTGAAGAAAGAATTTTTATTGGAGGAGATTTAAATGGACATGTCGGTAGAGTGGTAGAAGATTTCAGAAATATTCATGGTGGCTAC
>NW_018252791.1:192634-194072 GCF_001263595.1 Phalaenopsis equestris
GTAGTGGGATTAAGGCTTTGTTGTTGTTGTTGTTGTTGTTTTATTCCTTTAGTAAAAGCTTTAGAGAAAATGCCCAATTATGTGAAGTTTATGAAAGATATTTTGAATAAGAAAAGAAAGTTCACAGATAACGAAACTGTTGCACTTAGCAAAGAATGTAGTGCAATTATTCAGAAAAAGCTTCTTGAAAAATTAAAAGATCCTGGTAGTTTCACTATACCATGTGCTATCGGTGAAAAATTCTATGGAAGAGCTTTATGTGATTTGGGAGTCAGCATTAATCTAAATTTTATGGAAGAGCTTTATGTGATTTGAGAGCCAACATTAATCTTATGCCTCTATCAATTATCAAAAAATTAGGATTAGGAGAAGTCTCACCTACTTCTGTAACTCTTCAGTTAGCGGATCGTTCAGTTACATCCTAAGGGAGTTATAGAAGATGTGTTAGTAAAAGTTGATAAATTTATCTTTCTTGTGGATTTCATTATTTTAGATATGGAGGATGATGAATAAATACCTATAATTTTAAGGAGACCGTTTTTAGCTACTGGAAAAGCTATGATAGATGTTCAAAAGGGAGAATTAACTATGAGAGTTAATGATCAAGAAGTGACTTTTAACATTGCAAAATCTATGAAATACCCTACTTTTGAAAGAGATAATGAATGTTTTTGCATGGAAATTAGTGACATCTATTGAACAAGCATTTTGAAGAATATTTTGAAGAGAAAGAACAATTTGAAGACAGTGATGAAGTTATTTTGGACGAAATAGAAAATGAAAAATTATATTATGTTCAGGGAAGATTTGAGATGCTGGATATCACAGAAAATGCTGATAAGAATCTATTTCCTTTAATTATACAACCACCGGAACTTGAATTGAAAACATTACCAAACCACTTGAATTAAAGTATGTGTTTCTGGGAAACACATCTACATTACCTGTTATTATATCTTCAGAACTAAATGATTTGCAAGAGCAAAGACTTTTGGATACATTAAAAAGATATAAGAAAGCTTTTGGTTGGACCTTAGCTGATATTAAGGGACTCAGTCCTTCGATCTGTATGTACAGAATTATACTAGATGAAAAATATAAACCAAGAGTTGATCCACAAAGGAGATTAAACCTAATGATGAAATAAGTAGTCAAAAAGGAAATTTTGAAATGGTTGGACACTGAAATTATATATCCTATTTCAGATAGTGCTTGGGTAAGTCCAATTCATTGTGTTCCTCAGAAAGGAGGAGTGATGTTTGAAACAAAAGAAAATAAGGAATTAATATCTATCAAACAAGTTACTAGGTGGCGTATTTGCATTGCTTATCAAAAATTAAACACTGTCACTAGGAAAGATCACTTCCCTTTACCATTTTTAGACCAAATAGTAGATAGACTTGCTGGGTACAAATATTTTTGTTTTTTAGATGGATAT
>NW_018252791.1:194320-195090 GCF_001263595.1 Phalaenopsis equestris
GAGTTATGCGAAAGGACTAATTTAGTTCTAAATTGGGAGAAATGTCAATTTATGGTTGCAGGATGAATTGTGTTAGGGCATAAAATTTTAGAAAATGATATGGAAGGAGACCCTGCAAAAATTCAAGTTATATCTAAATTAACACCTCCTACTAATGTAAGAGAGATTATGAGTTTTGTTGGACATGTTGGTTTTTACAGGCATTTTATTAAAAATTTTTCAAAAATTACTAAACCACTATGCTAACTTTTAGAAAAGGACAAAACGGTTTAAATGCCTTTAAGTTATTAAAAGAAAAACTAATCACAGCCCCTATTATAGTTTCACCTAACTGGGAGAAACTATTTGAACTGATGTGTGATGCTAGTGATTATGCTATTGGAGCTGTTCTTGGACAAAGGTATGAAAAGATTTTTAAAGTTATGTACTACACTAGTAAAACTCTTAATGATGCTCAAATTAACTATATTGTTACTGAAAAATAGTTACTAGCTATTGTGTATGCTTTAGACAAATTTAGATCTTATTTAATTGGGACTAAATGTGTTGTGCACACTGATCACTCTCCTATTAAATATCTGATGCAAAAGAAGGATGCCAAACCAAGGTTAATTAGATAGATCTTTTGATGCAAGAAATTGATCTTGTGGTTTTTGATAGAAAGGGAACTGATAATCAAATCGTTGATCATTTATCGAGATTAGAAAATCATGAATTTTCTGACACCGACAATGAAATTACAGACAGTTTCCCTGATGTTTCCCTGATGA
>NW_018252791.1:195105-200829 GCF_001263595.1 Phalaenopsis equestris
CAGTTTCCCTGATGAACAACTTTATAATATTAATGAGTGAAAAATACTATGGTATGCTGGTATTGTAAGTGATATTTTAAGTGATATTTTACCACCTATGCTGACATTGAAACAACAAAGAAATTTCATTCGTGATGCCAAAGCATATTTTTGGGATGAACCTAATTTATAGAAATAATGTAAGGATATTATTATGAAAAGATGTGTACCTTATGAAGAAATTGAGCTAATCATTCAGAAATGTCATGATTCTAAATTTGGAGGACATTTTGGGATTGACAAAACTGCTTACAAAACTGCTACTACTTATAAAATTTTACAAGCTGGATTTTATTAGTCTAATCTTTTTAGAGATGTTTATAGATACATAAAAACTTGTGATCAATGCCAACGAGTAAGCAATATATCTAGGCAATATATCTAGAAGAAATGAAATGCCTCTGAATTTCATGTTAGAAGTTGAGATCTTTGATATTTGGGGATTAGATTTCATGGGACCATTTATTCCTTCATTTGGGAACTTATACATATTAATTGCAGTAAAATACGTTTCAAAGTGGATTGAAGCACAAGCTTTACGTCGTTGTCATGCTAAAAGTGTCTATCACCCTCAAACCAGTGGGTTACCTGAAATTTCTAATAAAGAGATTAAACAAATACTTGAAAAGACTGTTAACCCTAGTAGAACAGATTGGTCCACTAGACTGGATACCGCATTATGGGCTTACAGGACTGCTTATAAAACTCATATTGGAATGACTCCTTACAGACTGATTTTTGGAAAGACTTTTCACTTACGAGTAGAATTGGAGCATAAAGCATATAAGGTAATTAAAGAATTTAATTATAATTTGAAAGATGCTGGTGAGAAGAGATTGTTACAATTGAATGAATTAGAAGAATTAAGAAATGAAGAATGAATTAGAAGAATTAAGAAATGAATCTTATGATAACGACAAAATTTATAAGGAGAATTTAAAGTTATGGCATGATCGAATGATTAAAGACCTTTGAACCAGGACAAGAAGTTTTGCTTACAATACAAGGCTGAAGTTATTTCCTAGGAAATTGAAGTCTCGTTGGTTAGGACCCTTTACTGTGACTCAACTTTATACTTACGGAGCTGTTGAAATTGAATGAAATTGCCGTTGAAATTGAAGATCAAAAGACTGGAAATAGAGTTAAAGTAAATGAACGCACATTAAAATCGTATTGGAGGGCTAAAGACCAAATTTTAAAGAGGTTCTAATGATCAGTCAACCTGAATAATACTTGAATAGGTCGGGCTGACGACATTAGACCAAACACTTTATGGGAGGCAACCCGTAGTTATCTTTATTTTTATTACGATTACAGTAGTTTTATTTGAAATTATCGTTAGTTTTTGGTAGTATTAACGTTAGTTTTTGGTTTTGAAATTATCGTTAGTTTTTGGTAGTATTAAAATCTACTACTCATATTTACACTTGAATCAACATAAAAATTGGATCCATAGAAAAATTGGAACGCATTCGGACCAGAGCGAAACTGTGCAATTTTTTCTCGACGGCACCATCGACGCCGCCGACGGTGCCATCGACGCCGCCAACGGCGGGTTATTTTCCAGAAGGGCGCCGGCGGCGGCGACCGCGGCGGCGCCGGCGGGGGGACGGCGCGCTCGATGTCGCCAAAGGCGAGGCCGGTGGGATGGTGGTTTCTGGAGTTTGAATTGACGTTTTTGGCAGTTTTAGGCGGGAGTTACTCATTTTAAACTTTGAAATTCGGTTCCTAAGTTCATATTTCCTCGAAAATGAATTGAAACTCCACTATATTCACCCATATGGTGTCTAATTCCCCTGAAAACCATAGATCGCGAGTGTTCAATCGGAGAAAGTTCATTAGTGTTGAGGCGCAGCGAATCTTCAACAAGGTACTGATAAAGAAGAGATTAATCAAGGGAGATTAATCAAGGAAAGAGGATTGATTAATCAAGGAAAGAGGATTCGTGAATCGAGGATTGAATAATCCTTTGACGGTAATTGAAGAGATGATTGTGCAACAAATAAGGGAAGTGTTGTATTACACTAAAGCCGCCGTAGTTGTTCCTGTGGGGAAGGAGTTTTATGATAAATTGCATGGAACCACCAAGGGATCAACAAGGGAGTTGTCTATGTGCGAGGGAGATGGAAATTTTTTACTCCTACACGAATCAATGAGTTATATATGATCGAGAATGTTCCTGTCTTCCATTACTCCAACTTCGTCCCGACAAAAAACCTGATGAATGAGATCTACCAATATTTAATGGACGAAACTGAAGACTGGTACCAATATTTAATGGACGAAACTGAAGACTGGGAAATGAGAGAAAATAGGGATGTTAGTTTTTTGTGACACTTCTAAACCCCGTTTCTAAACACTGGCACTTCTTAATTTTTGCAAAATTTTTACCGACGATGAGAATCAGTAAAATTACTAAGGAAAGTGCTTTTCTGAATTACTGCATCCAAATGGGACTGTCGATTGATATTGGATCGATAATTGTGAAGTCTATTTTGGGCCTGATTGTTCATGGATAAACTTATGATCTCGGACACCCTTCCATAATTTTCTTACTTTGCAGTCAATTCCAAGTATCTTATGAGAATTAGGAAAAGGTACTTCTACCTTAGAAGCCTTTGAACCCAACTGAGAGATTCCCAGCCAATGGAGAAGAGATTGATATGACCATTATTGTGGATCAATTATCTCAGAATTCACTGCCTATTCAACCTTTAGTTCCGGACAAGACACTAGTGATCCTGCGCAAAATCAAGAAATTGGAGAAAGAGGTACAAAATGTTATGAATGCAATTAACAATATCTCTGATTTTTTTGATCATCTAGACTGGAGGATGAAAGAATAATTTGCTCACTCTAGACATATCAAAGATATTTTGATACGATTGATGAGAAAGATGAGATTGATAGAAGAGGTCTCTTCTAAAGAATTTCCATACCGGCCCATCTATAACCTCTTCGTTCATGTTCAATCAATGGGTGATCTCAGAGGAGAATCAAGCACTGAACCGGAAGATTAGTAGATTTACCTTGCTACCTGTATGTCTATGTGTGTAATTTGGTTTGAACTTTGTATTTGCTTTTCTTTAGAATTTTGCTTTTAGATCTCAGTATAGTTAATATTGAGCATAGGATGTTTGTTTCAGCATTTTGAGTGTTGTGTCTTGGATTGTGATGCTGAATTGATGTGTTAAGATTAAGAAAATACCAAACTTAGGTGTGTTGTGTAACGTGTATTGTAACCCTTGAAATTTATTATAATTGTGGTGTTTTGTGTTGTGAATGTTTATTTGTGTTAGTACATCATTTAATCACTTAAAATTTATGTCTAGAATAATTAGACGGATGTCTTTGAGGCTTGAAATTGATTGAAATCACAAAAATATGGAAATTGAACAAATTCAATAGAACTTGCCGACGGCGCCCTCAACGCCGCCGATGGTGGACTTTTCTCGAGACTTAGGATATTAATTCAATAGAGCTTGCTCACGGTGCCTAAGACCCCGCCAATGGGGAGGTCCCGAAAAAACACCTTTAATCACGATTTTGATCAGTTAACCGCCACTATTCATCATCCCCTTCCTCTTAAAAACAAAAATTTCGATCTAGGGCTTGAAGGGCTTGGATTTAGGGGAAATTTCAAAGCATTTAGACATCGGATTTGATCATCTCTAGGTAAGAGCTTCACTTCAAACTAAAAATGAGCTTCCTCTAGGTAAGAGCTTCACTTCAAACTAAAAATATTTGATTTTCACAATAAATTTCTTCCACATTGAGAAGATCCAAAGAATTGGAGAATTTGAAGAAAATAATGGGAAAAGTTCTTGAAATTTTTTTTGAACTCTTAGAGTCACTCTTAGAAGCCATTATTTGCATACTTGAAGTATATTTTAAAATTTTTCTATAATTTTGATTAGATTGAAATGACATAGATTGAACTGGCTCTAAGACAAATGAGGCGACTTGAGTTTGACGAGTCTCGCTTCGTCAATGCGAAGGCTCAGTCGAGATTTACTTCAGTATTTGAAGGGAAGAAATGTATACAAGATCCAGTTTTTGAGAGTTCAGGAGGAGAAATTGAACAAGTTATTACCGAGCGGAGGTGGGAAAACTTTTGTTACACCACCAATAAAGCCGATGCAAATGTGGTGAAAGAGTTGTGAAAGATATTTATGCCAATGTGTTCTACTCTGAGGATGGAATCAATCAAGTACGGGGATTTTTGGTTGAATTTAGTGTCGCCCGCCTATAGCTGCCATTATGAAACCTTTAGTACAATGGAAGACCCGCTGAATGATGTGATCAACTTTCTCACTGATGGGAAGGGAACATGGAAGATAAAGCAACGAGAATGGGTAAATTTTTCTGCTTCCATGTTGAATGCCACATCTAAAGCTTGACACTATTTTATTTCCTCTACTCTGTTACCTGCCTATCACCATAGTAAAGTAACAAGAGATAGAGCTATTCTGAATTTATGTATTTAGAATAATAAAAATATAAATGTGGAGAGAATCATTTTTAAGAATATATTGACCACAACAAGGAGTGGAACAAGTGGAGGTCTGGGGCATCCTGGCCTTATTTATGCACTTTGCCAACTTTCTGGTGTGGAAGCTGGATATGAGGAAGAATGGGTTTACCCTATGAAACTCATTATTGAAGCTAATTTAAGGACATATGAATCCCATGAAAAATGGAGAACTAGGAGTAGGAGTCAAGAACCTTCTACTAGTAGAGATATCCCCTCTGTTAGTTATGACCTTCCTCCTACTAGATCCCCAACCCTGACTGATTTAATGAATGAGTTGACCTTGCAGCAAAAGAGTATAGAGCTAATAAATGAAAGAATTGGGGGATTAAAACGTATATATGATTATGATACTGAGTACCTACAGAGGCATTCAAACTTTGAGATAACTTACTATGAAGCTCAGGCCCGACATTACAGAGGTGAGCCTGATGTTACTTTTCCTGAATGCCCTCGATATACTCAGTATCAGCCTAATCCACCTGATCCACCTGCTGACCTGCTGATCAGAGAGATGAAGAAATAGTTTGGGATTTTGACATATGATAGTAGTTGATGTACTTTTACTTTTATTTTTGTAATTTTTGTAATAGATATATATGTATATGTGTTTGTACTTTCATTTTTATTTTTATGTTACAATTAGATATTTTTTACTTATTGTTATAATTGTTTGGTGTGGTAGTTGAAATTTGTTAAATTATAATGTGATGTAATTTTTATTTTAAATTTTAATTGTAATTGTTTTTTTTATTTAGTATTTTAGATGTGTTAGTGAAATATTGTATTTGTATAATGTTTAATATTTTACTTATTTCAACATTTCATTACCCAGCAAATTCTCTAATGATTTATATGTATAGAAAGCTCCTAATGTTACAGACCAGGTGAAGTAGAAATTTTGAGAAGGACTGCAAAAATTTCAGAATGATGAAAATGCCTAAAATACAGAGGTATGATTTATATTTCAAATTTTTCTTTCCACCTGTATCATTCCATATTAAAAAAAATTAATTTTGGGGGAGGAAGAAAAAGATTAACTATTAAATATTCTCAATTTAAATATTTTCAAAAATTATTAATATGATTTTATGTAGTGAAATTAATTCAGGTAACTATATTTTGTAGATATTTAAATATTATGGTAGATTTAA
>NW_018252791.1:201310-203503 GCF_001263595.1 Phalaenopsis equestris
ATTAGCATCTCTTACTAGTAGTGTTCTCATGAAGTTCCTATCATTTGAATATTCTAAGTGACTTGATATTACAACATATAGTCATTCTTGAAATGAATAGAAAACTAGAACTCTTAAACTTGATGACTAGATAATCTTGTACCTACAGAGTTAATTTAATTACTTGAATTTTTTTCCAAAAAATCTCACTATTCTATTTACTTAAAACAAACTTATAGTATTTCTGAATTGAAACTTTACTACATTAGATCGTAACTTTTATGTAGTACTAAAATTACTTGAGAACAAGTAATAGTTATGTTTGGGGGATTTTGACCAAAGGAAAATATGTTTAGATTTTCATACCTATTTTAAACTTATTTTGAGGATATTGCACTTTAAAGAAAGGCAATTTTTATTTTTTGTTGCAGGTATGATGAATTATGGTCATTGGAGCAAAAAGATGCAAAAAGGAGTGAATTTAGAGCCAAAAGGACCAAAATATGAAGATTTGAACTAGGGCGCCGACGGTGAGCCCAACGGCGCCGACGACGAGAATTTCCTGAGAGTCGTGACAAATATTTTAGAAGGCCCGCCGACGGGACCCTCGAGGCCGCCGACGGCATGATCGGCAGTTATCCTAACAGATGCATTGAATGTGGACGATTTTTGAAGGGATGCTTAGGAAACTCTTGGAGAAACTCTTCTACAACTTTAACAGGAGATTTTGGCTGAATATAGGTAAGTTGTTGGAAGTGTTAGGAGAGTTTGGAGAGCGTGTAGAGTGTAGAGAGTTTAATTTAGGGTTAGATTGTGAGGAATTCTTTGAGAGATTGTAAGAGTGGAGGGAAAGTGAGAGATTTCTTCCTCCTTGCCGCCTTCTTCCTCCTTGCCGCTTCAAAGAAGAATTCTGTGTGCTGTAAAGAAAGGAAGAGATTCAGAGGGACTTTAAAGAGTTTTCCAGGGGAGGAATTAGAGATAAGTGTTATTTACTTGTTGTAATTTGTATGACTTTGCTTTTATATATAAATTCTGAGTTTTGTTGTATCTTCCCCATGAGTTCTGAGTAGTTTTCTCTGTCTTTCTCCTTGTCTTGAGATTTTGTGAAATGGTGATTTGAATTGGTTGAGCATTGAAAATGTTAAAGAAGTTGTGATGATCTTTTCACTTCGATCTTAATTTACTTTCAATCTGGCTAATTGATTTGTTAAAACATGTTGAGTTTTGCAACTAAAGTGAAGATTACATCCAAGATTCAGGGAGAGCAAAGCCCTTGGAAGTTGGGCCCTTAAGAGTTGGGTGCAGATAAATAGGGAAATAAAATTATCAAGCGTAGAATTGGAGATTTTAAAGTGACAGACTAAAATCCTCAATTTGGTCCTATTGTTTGGGTGCTGAAGTGTAGATGTAGCCCTCAAGCGAGAAGAACGTGGGAGCTCCCAAGTGAGAGCTGGTATCCTCCCAACCTAGCCGCAGATTCAGTAACTTAGCTTATGATTAGTCAATGTTCTTTATTCCTGGACCAAAGGGTAAAGGATAGGTATGCTCCTATTTGGCACAATCCAATTTGAATTGATTCACTTTATCCATTCACTTTAATTTCTTGACAAGGAGAATGATGCTTTCTTATATATTGAATTTCAAATTCAAAACTTTAATAGTAGAATTAGTTATTTAAGAGTTATTAAAATTACATATCCATTTTAATTGCCTATTAGTGACAGATAAGCAATTTGAACTATATTGTTGTGATTAGGTATTGATTTTCTAAAATCTTAGTTCGTAGCCTCTAATATTACTCCCTGTGAGATCGATATCCTGGACTCCATTAGAGCCCTGTATTACTTGAGCGACACATATAATTGTGTTGATAGGTGTGACTTTGCAATTATTGAATATTTTATACACCTCTTTATCGAATCTATAACCGTTGTCAAGTTTTTTTAGCGTCGTTGCCGGGGAATTAAATCTTCTAGCTGCAGTATCAATTTTTATGATTAATTTATGAAAATAATAGACATAAACCTGAAAAATATGTATCTCTGTCTAGAGATCTCCCCTGACTTTGGAAAAATCAGAGATTGTTTGCTAAAAAATAGCTAACAATATGCCAAAATTTCAAGCCATGGTGAAATGTCTACATGCATGGAGAATCAAAAGACTCAAAATTATGTTTAATTAATTAAAAATAAAATTAATTAAAAATAAAATATG
>NW_018252791.1:203547-210992 GCF_001263595.1 Phalaenopsis equestris
TGTTCACCTCTGTTCATTAAGAAAGCGTGTATTTTTATTTTATTTTTGTGATTTTTCTACTCCAAGATATAGATTTTTGAAGTTAGGGATCATTTTTTGATTTATTTAATTCCCTATTTATCTACTTAAATGCACGGCGCCACCTCATCCTAGGCATCTTCGAAGCTCCACGTGTCGTCTTTTGGTTCGACGCCGCCATCCGACTCGGTAGTTGCGCGTCCCGCGATTCACGCACTGAGATTTCATCCGCCCAAATCTCGTCCATTGATGAGATAAACATGCGATCGAATAGCTCCCCGTCATCGTCCCCAAATAGGCTAACCCATGACCGTTAACACTAAAACCCTAAGATCTCACTCATTTCTCCACCAAATGATCTCGGGTTTGATCCTATGGACTCGTCTAAGTGTGAAGAACATATCCATAGGGTAAACATGCCACTAAACTAAACCTAAAAAAATGGAGAATCAAAATAGGCTCGAGAAGAGAGGAAGTTAAATACCTTTGCTCTAAGAAAGGAAGCTTGAATCAAAGGTGCTCGGTACGTCCTGGAGGTCCAAGGAGGCTAAGGATCGAGCCTCTGGTCATGGTGAAAGGTCTAGACCCAAATTTGATCAAGGCCAGATTTGGGTGTTGGTCTTGAGCTATCTTAAAGGCTCTGTATGAGGCGGATTTGATAGGGATTTTTCTTAGTTCAATGTAGTGATGGTGTGGGTGAGTTTAATTTGGATTTGGTGCACTGTGGAGGTGTGGTAAAGAATGTCCTATCTCAGACAAGAATTTGAGCTCCAAAATTGATCTCAGACAAGGCGAATTAGGGCAACGGAGTTGTTGGATTGCACTGTGGAGGTCTCAAGGAAGCTTAGGGAGTAATTTTAGAGGCTATCCTTAAGAAATTTTTCGGCACACCTTCATGGCCATGGAGGTGGAGCTTTTATAAAAATGGCTTAAGGTGGCTCTGCAAACCAATTAAGGGGTGTAAAATGATGCTTATGTGGAGGGCAGAGAAGCTTTAAATTTAAAATGAGATGAGGTAGCCTCTAGGTTTGAATTGGGTTTGGATTTTTTGAGAATAGCTCATGATTTTGGCTCCTCTGATGATTAGGCCGGCCGACAAGGCTAGGAGAGGTGGCCAGGAGGTCAGATGAGGTAGGGGAATCTATCATAACAATTTATTTGGGCAAGTGTTTAGTTTTGGCAAAATTCCCTTAAGCTTAAGAAATTTTGGAGATAAATCCCTTGATTTGGGGATCCTTTGGTCCATGGCTCATTTGGGTGGTTCCATGGGGTTTAGACTAGTCAATTAGGTCCAAAATTTGGCTGTGGTGCCTTTGCCTTGACCAATTTGGCATGGCTAGGTCAATTTTGGTGCATGAGTCCAATATGGATCCAAATGACCAAAGCTTAGGTTTGGGTTATGCTAGTGATACAACTAAAATATATAGTATTTTTAGACACATTTTTATACCAATTTTTGAGATATTGCGCTTTAATGGAAGCTATTTTTATATTTTTCTTGCAGATACAGGTAAATAAGCATGAAAAATGTTTGAAGGAGAGAGAAAGAATAAAATTTGGAGCAAAAAGGTGAAAAATGTACAAAAGAGTTTTGGTGCCTAAGCTAGATCCGGTGCTTAAGCACCGGTTTAACTAAGAAGGCCTCTCCTAAGCACTAGAGGCCCCGCGCTTAAGTGCCAGTGGCAGTTATTGGACGAGTAAATTTATTTTTTGCAAATTTTAAAGAGATTTTTGATGTACCAATTAGCTTAATAGGTGGTTATAACCACCATGGACAAAAATTATTACGAAAGGATGCATCTCGTGGGGAAATACATCAAATCTAGACATATTTTAAATCTAGACATATTTTGAAGCATCAAATCTAGACATATTTTGAAGAGAAACCAAGACACCTTTTGGAAAATTATAAAAGAAATAAGATCGGGACTTTGAAAAGGGTCTTGAAAGTATTGAAAATTTTTGAAAGTTTTGATTTGGAGAGTTAGTTCAGAGATATTTTCAGGCATCACTTTTACTTTTATTTTATCCTTTTTGTTATTTTATTTTGAGTGATTGTAAAGAGAAGATATTCAAAGGAACTTCAAAAGTTTGGTGGCGAACTTGAGATAAGTTTTTATCTTTATTTTGTTTTAAGACTACTTTTGGTTTTAATTAAAACTTATTATTGGTTTGACAATGATTCCTCTTTTAAACTAAAGTGTGGTTTTGTTTTCTCCATGAATTCTGAGTAGTTTTCTTTATCTTTCTTCTCAAAATGATAAGTAATTAAGTTGTAGATAGAAGTTGTGGGAAGTATTGATCTTCAATGATGGAAGAAGTTGTGATGATATAAATCCATGCACTTCATTTAATTCTTAATTTGGCCAATTCAGATGTTAAAATTTGTTGTGAGAACGTGTAAGAACCAGGCTGGTATTGTCTTCGTCAACAATTGGAAAGAATCACATGAGGTTGTATGAATGAGAATGTAGTTCATATGATTGAGTGAAAATAAATAGGGAAATATTCATTGAAGGGTGTAGAGTTAGAAGAATTTAAAGTGACAGATTAAATCCCCCAACTTGGTATATTATTTTAGGTTCTGATACGAGATGTTAGCCCCCAGGTAGAAGGAATCAAGGGAACTCTAGAGTGAGAGCTAGTATCTTCTCTACCTAGCCGGTCTTCAGAACTATTCAAACTTTAAATTAGTTAATATTCTTTATAGCATCTCTAGTAAGGGTAAATAATATTATGAATCCTATTTGGCACAAAACAATTTGCATATATCCACAACATAATTCATATACTTATTACTGATTCATAATAAGAAGAAAAATATTTTCATATTTAGTGTTTTTCTTCTATAAGAACTCTAGTTATCTTTTTAAATTGTTATTATTCTATCAAAATATTTAAAATATAAAAAATATTTAAATTTTCATTACTGCAAAAATATCTTTAGTTCAGATAATTATCTTTTTATTAAAAATAGAAAGTTTATTGTTCAATAGTGCATATTGCGTATTCTCCATGTGGGTTCGATATTCAGGTCTTAATCAAAAAGTCCTATATTACTTGATAATGATACGTATACTTACATAGTATCCTGATATATACAAATTAAAAGCTAAATTCTTATTTTTCTTCAAGATCAAGTTTTTGGTTTTGTTGCAAAGTAAGGAAATATAAGTGAAATATAATCTAAATTATTGTTGTACTGTGTATATTAGCGGTATCTAGGGATCAGATTGCCATGAATTTAAGCCTAAGTGATTGATCAACATTGTGTAGATGATTGTAATGAACATTTTTGGTGAAAGATTGAAGTAATTTTGTGTTCAATTGGAAGCTCAATTTGAAAGATTTTGAGATTTTGGTCCAAGATTTTGAGATTGAAAGATTTTGAGATTTTGGTCCATTTGCGCATATTGGACTAGACTTGGGCTCAGGTTGAGCTAGGCTTGGAGTTTAGCTCAATTGAATGCTCCAAATGATCGAGGGAGATGTTATGAAGATTTTTCATGAAGGAATGGAGTGGAAATTTTGGGTCCAAGGAAATCAATTTGGTGGAATTTTAAGACATGGCCAATTTAGGGCAAAATTGAGGATAGGGCAAAATTGATTTAGGGCAAAATTGAGGATTTTTGGATTTGGGTGAAATTAAATAAAATAGAGGCTTCAACAAGGCCAATTTAAGGTCAATTTTGATTTTTAGAAGTGTTATGAAGATTTTATGATTCAAATTGAGACCATGGAGTAGGTCATGGGGTTCAATTTGGTGGAACTAGGTCATAGGGCCAAAATTGGGGGTTTTACTTAGATTAAAATTAGGCTCAAAGCATGGGCTAATTGAGCTTTGATTTGGTTTATATTGGTCATATGGAAGGTTAATTTTAGTTTATAATTTAAATTGAGGGAATTTTGGACCAAATTGATGGACATTTGTAGTGAATGTTATGGAAATTGAGCCTTTAAACGCAATTTGGGGGTTTTGGTCAAAGTGGTCAAATTGGTCAAATTGGGTCATGTGGTAGTTGAGAAAAAAAATAAATTGGGAATATTTGGAAGGTTTTGGGAATTTTTGGAATTTTTTTGCAATTTATGTAATTTTAGGCTAAGGAGGGGTATTTTGGTAATTTGACAATTTATAGGTGATTCTGGGTAATTTGGATGTTTTCAAAAGGTTTGAAAAGATTTTTGAACAAATTTGGGTATTTTGGGTAAATTTGGGAATTTTGGCCAAATTTAGGGTTTCAAGGGTACTTAGGTAATTTGAGGGAGTTTAGGGGCAAAAATGCCAAATTGAGTATTTTTGGTAAAATTAGGGTTGCAGCCACCAAAAATGAGCTATAGACCAATGGAAATCCCATTTGGGTCCTCTATGTACTGGTCTTAGCTAATTCCTAGCCTAGGGGACCACCTACATGAGTCTCCCAAAGGATTAAGGGATGAAAGTCAAAAAATTTTGGGTTTGTATTTATGAGTGATTATGAGTGAGGTGAGTACCTTAGCTCCAGACCAACACCCATAGTCAACCCTAAGGTCAAGCAGTCCTATGGGAACTCTCCTTGAGCTCCCCTATAATGTCCCCACCTATTAAGTGCAAGAGGTTAGGACCACTATGTGGAACTTCAAGTTGAGCAAAGAGGAGTTTAGAGTTTCTAATTGAAATGGTGAGGGTTCCTTTTCTAGGTTCCTTTTCTAGTTTTCTAGGAATAGTCAACAAGAAAGTCTTATGGCAAAAACCTAGGCTACTAAAGAGGAAAAACTAGACCACAACTAAAAGAAAGGTCAACAATACCTAAACTATACTTTTCGATAATCTACAATATTTTTGAATTAGAGAAAAACTCATATTTTCATATTTCTTAACATTAAAAAATTTCTAAACTCTAAGTTGGTCCCATTTACTAATATTTTTTTGTAGATTGGACTACTATATTTCTACATCAAAATTTTGGTAACTCCTATAGAAACTCATATACATCATCTACTTATATTGGTTTTTAAAGATTGAAGGGTCACTTTAGGACAAATAACATTTTAAGTTTGGGGGATTTTGATAGACCTAAAATATATAGTATTTTTATACACATTTTTATGCCTATTTTTTAGATATTGTACCTTAATGAAAGATATTTGTGTTTTTTTCTCTCATCTATAATCAAATGGATAAAAAATGCTAAAAGGAGTGAAAAAGGGTCAAATTTGGAGCAAAAATGAAGAAAGGTGCAAAAATGAACTAGGGCACCTAAGCACCCAGGACTGATGCATAAGTGCCAGAGGGTCGCGCCTAAGCATCAGGTACCCCTCGCTTAAGCGCCAGAAGTAGTTATTTGATGATTCATTGAATTTAAACAAATTTTTGAAGAGGTGTTGGAAACAACCCTTGGTAAAAATGTGGGAAATATTTCATGGACACGAAAATTCATTCAATTGGCTTTTGAGGAGGTAAATTCTATATGATTCATTGAATGGAGAAACATTTTGAAGGGACACCAAGGCAACTTTTGGATTTTTATTAATCAAGACTTAGATCATCAAGACAAGAAGCTAACCACCCATCAAATTTTACAGCTTTCATCCATCCAAGTAACTGCCATCGCCGCCGCCCATCGTCATTGTCGCCGCCAACACCAGACACTTTCTTTTTATTTTGAGTATTAGTTTGTATTTTGAGTGAATGAAGAGAATTGAAAAGAACATCAAGATATTTGGTGAAGAGGATTTGAGATAAGTATTTATCTTTGTGACTACACTTGGTTTTAATCTAGATTTCTTGTTTGTGTGCATGATTTCTAATTTTAAACTCATGTGTGGTTTTGTTTTCTTCATTGATTCTGAGTAGTTTTCCATATCATTTTCTTTAAAATGATAAGTGATTAAGTATTTGAAGGATGTTGTGTGAAGTATTAGACTTCAATGTTGAAAGAAAGTGTGATGCTTTAAAACGTTGTACTTCATTTAATTATTGATTTGACAAATTAAGACGTTAATACCTGATGCAAGAACATGTAAGATCTGAGATGGTATTGTCTCAGTCAACAAATGGTTAGAATCACTTATTGATTTCATATTGATTTCATGGAATCACTTATTGATTTCATGAATGAGAATGTAGTTTATGGGGTTGAGTGCAATTAAATAAGGATATAAGCATTTCAACGGTGTAGAATTAGAGGACTTTAGAGTGACAGGCTAAAGCACCCAATTTGATTTATAGTTTTAGGTTTTGATATTGTTGACCTCACTTTTGGTTGAGGTCTAGAAATTTCTTTAGTAGCCTAGGTCTAGCCATAGGACTTTCCTACTGACTAGTCTTAGAAAACTAGAAAGGTACCCTCACCATTAGAAATTCAAAACTCTTCTCTTTAATCAACTTGAAGTTCCACATATTGGTTCTAACCTCTAGCACTTAGTAGGTAAGATCATTATGAGGGAACTCAAGGAGCGTTCCTATAGGGCTACTTGACCTTAGGATTGACCCTGGGTGTTGGTTTGGAGCTAAGGTATACAATACCCTCACAATATCCTGACAATACCCTGGCTAAGACCAATACATAAGGACCCAAAATGGGGATTTCATTGATCCATGGTTCATTTAGAATGGATATCTATCCAATTCTACTTGAAATGCTCATCTTTGGTCTTTTGCCCCAAACACCCCCAAGTTACCAAACTGCCCTTGGGACCCAATTTTGGCTAAATGACAAAATCACATCAATTGGAATTATAACCATGCCAATTGGCCCAAACAAATGTTGTATTTTGCATTGGTAAAACCTTTTGATCATCCAATTTGGTTTAAATCCAAAACCCCAAATTAACCCCAATATTGGATAACACCCCAAATCTCAACAATTGAATGCCCTAAACCTCAAATTGGCATCCATTTTTTGTTGAAAATCCTTTGTGAGGTCATTTATGACCAAACACAACAATCAATTTGAGCTTAGTCCAAAGCTAGCTCAAGTTTGACCCAAATTAGCCCCATATGCCTAATTTGGGTCTAAATCCAAATTTCATCAAAATCCACCAAATTCACAACCAAATTGTTTTCAAAATGACTTTCATCCTTCAGGAAAGTTGTTTATCATGATGTTTTACACCAAACACAATAATCAATTTGGACTTAGCCCATGGCTAGCCCAAGTTTGACCCAAACTTAGCCCAACATGCTTAAAATGTGTCAAAAATAAAAAATCCACCAAATTGATTAACCAATTGACCTCAAAATGACTTTCACCCTTCATGAAAGCGGTTCCTCATGGTCTCTTACACCAAATTCCATATTTAATTGGGTCAATTGACATGTCTAACTTAGTCCAAACACAAGAAAAGATTTGGTCTTATGCACCTTCTTGGACTTATGGTCAAATCCAAACCAATTGAGCTTGGTATGGTCAAATGAGCCTTACCATGACTCATTAACTCATCCTAGA
>NW_018252791.1:211022-211265 GCF_001263595.1 Phalaenopsis equestris
GTTGACCACCAACCCATGGTTAAGCCCATGGTTAAGCTTGATATTTATCTCATGGGTAAAGTTTTTTATAATTTTTATAGGTATAAAGAGAAGGTTAAATCCAAGTACTTGCTATACCACATGTTTACTGCTCATTATAAGCTTTAACCATGACCCAACCCTTGGTTAACTACTTTAACCCAAGCTAAAGCCCAAAACCGTGAGCCCCTACATGGCTAATACCCAAACTCATGCCAAGAAGCC
>NW_018252791.1:212995-213699 GCF_001263595.1 Phalaenopsis equestris
TTTTTCCAAGGTCTAAAAATAAAGATATCTATTTTTAAACCTTAAAATGATTTTTAAGGCTTAAAAATAGAATTTTCACCAAAATAATTCTAAAAAATAAAATAAAAATCAGAAAAACACAAAAAATAAATTTTTCTGGGTTCCCTGACCTCAAGGAGATTTTCCAAAAATATGAAACATATTTTTCAACATATAAAATATTTTATTTTTATTAAATTCCTAAAAAATTCAAACAATTTTATTAAATCACAGAAAATTCAAAAAATTATGAAATTTTAGCCAAATGACTTTTCTGATCTAAGGTTAGCTTACATAAAAATTTCAAGTGATTAGGAATTGTCCTGATCATCTTTTGGAATTTTCTTTGAAGATGCATACTTTTGCATGAAAATAATTAGGAATTGTCCTGATCATCTTTTGGAATTTTCTTTGAAGATGCATACTTTTGCATGAAAATAATTATATGAATAAAATTAAATTGTGAAAATCCACATTTTTTCCTCTGATGTCTTAATTGACTTATCAGTAAGGTGACATAAAAATTTCAAAGTCGTTTGACTTAAATTTGACAAATTAAGAAAGTTTGGACCCTTAGGGGAAAAATTGTAATTTTGGATATTTTGGCCTTAATGAATATTTAGGCTTAATCAAAATGGGAAATGGGTAATTTCTGATATTAATTAACTCATTTGATGATTTGCAAT
>NW_018252791.1:213817-214142 GCF_001263595.1 Phalaenopsis equestris
TTTAGGGGTATAACTTTGGAAATCAATGATTTCACACCCTTATTTGATAATCAAAATGATGTTTAAATGATCTTGATAATGATCACTTAAAGTTTTAAATCTTTTCAAAATCAATACACACACTTAATACATTCACTTAGGTCTTAAGGACTTAATGGTGAACTTAAGTTGAAATCCACTTCTTAAAAGAGGATTAGAAAAATCAACATAATCAAACTTTTTAAAGCACCATAAGTCCAATTAGGACTAAAATTTAGCAAAGTATTCTTAATAACACTAATTTGTCTCCTAAAGGGTCTTCACCCACATAATTTTCAAATTAAAA
>NW_018252791.1:216099-217672 GCF_001263595.1 Phalaenopsis equestris
TTTCAAAACTAAATTTTTTTTAAAACGTCCTTCCAAAGTGGGCAATGGGATTTCAATTCCGATGACCGGCAGCTTCTTACGGGCAAACCCCACACCAAAAATAGTGCCGACAGCTTCTGGCGACTCCGCTGGGGATTAGCTTCTCTCTCCATTTAAATCAAGAAAAAAATATCTTCATACATCGGTAATGCATTCATGTCTCTCATGAATCAAGATTACCTTTCTTCCGTTGGTATACTTTACCCATTTCTATCTTGGGAAAGTACGTCAACTCTTTTAAAATTCAGGATCATCTGTTCAACCATCTTTGAATAGAGTGATTCAGAAGTCCATTAAGAACATTCTGATCTTTATATGGGGTCGGACCCCCAATAGGTGTGTCAGTGGACTAGTTTCACTCGGGCATTATGTAAAGTAGACCTGCACTGGGTCTTGAACTCCTAATCTTTGCATTTTTGTCTCCCTTCGGGGGATGGTTTTGCTTTTCTATAGGTCTCACACTGGGTCCTAAACTCCTAAACTTTGCATTTCTGTCTCCCCTTGGAGGATGGTTTTGCTTTTCTAGCCGCAATGGGTCCTAAACTCCTAAACTTTGCATTTATGTCTCCCCTCGGGGGATGGTTTTGGCTTTCTAGGTCCCGCACTGGGTCTTAAACTCCTAAACTTTTCATTTCCTTCTCCCTTTGGGGGATGGTTTTGCTTTTCTATAGGTCCCGCGCTGGGTCCTAATACTCCTAAATTTTGCATTTCCTTCCCCCTCGGGGTTTGATTTGCTTTTCTGTAGGTCTCGCACTGGGTCCTAAGCTAAAAAACTTCGCATTTTCTTCATATCCTCCAGGTCTGGTTTGCTTTTCTGCGAATCAAGCCAAGCTCTGCGAATCAAGCCCCAAGCTGTTACATCTCTTCGCACTTGTTGCAACTCTTTGACATTTTAAATCAGAAATCAACAAAAAAAAAATTTTTTTTAGGATACCCGGTTTTTAAGACAAATGCGTCAGTTTGAGTACTTTTGTCAAAATTATAAAACATGAGACATCGCTCACTTTCAGAAATTCTTCAAATGCAAGGGACAATGTCTTCGCCAAGGTTGATCTTTTCTTTTGCCTCTAGAATGGAGTTCGTTGTCAATAGGGATGAACTGTCAGACCTGGCCGTTATTAAGTTTGGACAAGGGTTTGATGATATTGGAGTCAAGTTCGGGAAGGTTGCCTTCATAGTAATGAAGCTTGAAAAAGACAAGTGAGTCGAGCCTATCGTAGAGTTCAACTTGAAATCTGCTGAGAAATTCTCCCCTTCAAAGGTTTTCATTGAAAATAACCCTACTAGTGCTGAAAAGTTTGTCGTTGGGAACGTTAGGACTACTACCGGAGCTATTTATGCCCATGCTACTGACGACACCATCGCCGCGCCAACTGTTTTTCCGAGTAAGGGAAAAGAGATTCTACATGGGAAAGAGTCAATCGACGCTTATGCCCCACTGTTTCCTGGATTCGAGATTGGGTCCAATTCAAGACCTGTGCAACAGATAAAGGCACAAGAAAGAAAGCACATCCAGGGAATTTTTAAAGTCAAA
>NW_018252791.1:217718-218687 GCF_001263595.1 Phalaenopsis equestris
CCAGGGAATTTTGAAAGACAAACAACCTCGACAATTCCAACAACAACAGACACAACAATATGGTCAGTCTAGTCAACAACCATTTCAAAGAGAGTCGTCTCAAAGAAGAAAGGTATCCTTCGCAGAAAGACGGGCGATAATATACTCTTTCAAAAATGAAGCTATTTCTAAAATGTTCAAGAGTCTGATGAAAAATCCAGAATTCAGACTTCCAGAACCAAAGAAGCCTGAAGAGGTTGACAAGAAGGATGAACCAAATTATTGCCCATATCACAGATTGTTAGGACATACAATTGAAGAATGTTTTGTTTTCAAGGACTGGCTTGAGAGGAATTTTAAAGAAGGAAATATCACGATCCTGAAAGAATATTTGAAAGAACCTGAAAAAGGTTCCGTAAATATAATTTCGGTTGATCCAATTGACTTCTACATAACTACGCCGCTACTCAATAAAAGAAGTGACACTATTCAGAAATGTTCAATGGATCTAAAAGTAATCAAAGGAAACTCAATCAAGGCTAAGTTGGAGATACTGCGAGCCAATATTGCACAATTATCTGACGAACAAATAAAAAATATGAATGATGAAATACACAATGTGCCAGATTACATGGACAGAAGATTAACAGAAATCAATGTTATCGAGACCCAGGCCGAGTTATCTGCGCACGATGCTCCATCTGGTGTGGAGAACACCGCGGGCGATAGACAAGGGACCACCGAACAAAAGGATGAGCAGATCATCCGCCCTGAAAATAAAGTCGAATAATTGAAAACTACTGTGATTGCAAAACAAAGACAGTCAAAATCACAACAGATGACACCTCCAGGAATGAATCAACCATAAATCATTCATGTTGAGGATGAAAGAAAAGAGTTCACCTCTGAAGAGTTCCCAGAGAAATACTCTGTTCAAAGCTTCATACCAGAAAATGAATTTAAACAAATGATCATACCAGAAAATGAATT
>NW_018252791.1:218767-219632 GCF_001263595.1 Phalaenopsis equestris
ATAGACCGCATGGATTCTAAAAGGTAGACCTTAATTCGATGTCGTACCATCCGTACCATTTCCTAAGGGTTTTACACCTTCAAAATTCAGAATATTTGATGAGACTAGAAATCCCAGACAACACCTAGCATATTTTAGAGCCAATTGTGGCAACACAAAAACTATTGAAGCTTTACTCTGTCAGTAGTTCGTCACTAGCTTGTCAGGAGTTGCTTTTGATTGGTATGCCAACTTGCCCAGCAAGTTGGTCAAGTCATTTGCCGAGTTGGAACAGTTGTTCGTAAAAAGATTTGCCGGAGTGCAACATCATGTGTCTATTAGAAATCTCGTGGTAGAAAGAAAAAAGCCTAAGGAGACTCTAGTAGATTATATTTTGAGGTGGAGAAACCTTAACATGAAGTGTGAACTTCAGCTACAGGAACATCATGCGATTGAGATCTTACTCAAAAGCATCCATGGGCCAGTAGCTTTCATGCTCAAGGGACTCACCATCAAATCCTTCGAGAAGCTACTCAGCAAGGCTAACAGTCTTCAAGAAGAAATCAAACACATGGATCCTCACGAAAGGTCCATGACAACCAATATATTTGAGAAGCATTCTGGAACAGTTGCTGTGGTTAGCAGGGGAAAGCGATCGTTGCGGATCCTGGTTGAACAACATCAACAAACTTCTCGACGTTCTCGTCAGAATCTTCAGCAATCGGCTTACTAGAGACCTTACCAGACATACGAAAAACAAATTTCAATCATGAACGCTCGATCAAATGGAGTATACTCTTTTAAAGATGAAGCAGCGAAAAAGATGTTTCGCAGTTTGATCAAGAAACCCGAGTTCATGTTGCCAATGCCAAAAAAGTCTGACGAG
>NW_018252791.1:220736-221830 GCF_001263595.1 Phalaenopsis equestris
AAATGACAACTGTTACAAACAAATCTACAAACTTGCAACCTCTTCAGCTATGGAGTCTTTAGAGATAACACCTCTTTTACAGGTCTTGAAAGAATATAATTCTGATAGCACCTTAAAGAGTAAGTTATTTTCTAACACTTGTCCTAAGTCAGTGGACGGTACTTCAAGAAGCACCATGCCACGTGTTTCAAAGACAAAGACTCGTTCTTAGATGTCGCGCTTGTCTGAAACTGGGTCTAAATCCTAAAACAAATTAAACAACAAAAGAAATAAACATTGAAACAAAATTTTGCCCCTCATAAATTTTTTAGAGTCTCTACACAGACATTTCAATAAAATTTTGCACTGTACGAACATGTACGGACGTTCTCTAAACTTTGCAAAATTTTCATCATCTCTACATTTCGGGATAGGCATGGATGCCTCATCCCATATCTCTACATTCCGGGGTAGGCTTGGATGCCTTATTCCCCACATCTACATTTTGGGATAGGCAAGACGCCCTATGCCCATCTCTACATTTCGGGATAGGCATGGATGCCTCATCCCATATCTCTACATTCCGGGGTAGGCTTGGATGCCTTATTCCCCACATCTACATTTTGGGATAGGCAAGACGCCCTATACCCATCTCTACACTTCGGGATAGGCAAGACGCCCTATACCCATCTTTACATTTCGGGGTAGGAGTGGACGCCCTATTCCCATCTTTGCATTTAATCTTCATAAATTCTACAAAATTCCCACAAATTAAAAAAAACAAACTTTTAGAGGTATGAATCTCAATATCTGATGTCGCATTGCTTTAGATATTTCTCTATTGCAATGGTTCATATCAAACTTTTAGAGGTACGGATCTCAATATCCGATACTGCATTGCTTTAGATATTTCTCTATTGCAATGATTCAAAATAAACTTTTAGAGGTGTGGATCTCAATATCTGATACCGCATTGCTTTAGATATTTCTCTATTCCAATGGTTCATATCAAACTTTTAGAGGTGCGGATCTGAATATCTGATACCGCATTGCTTTTAATATTTCTCTATTGCAATGGTTCATATCAAACTTTTAGAGGTGCGGATCTCAATATC
>NW_018252791.1:222328-226628 GCF_001263595.1 Phalaenopsis equestris
GATACTGCATTGCTTTAGATATTTCTCTATTGCAATGGTTCATATCAAAATTTTAGAGGTGCGGATCTCAATTTCCGATACCGCATTGCTTTAGATATTTCTCTATTGCAATGGTCCACATGATATTTTAGAGGTACGGATCTCAATATCCGATACCGCATTGCTTTAGATATTTCTCTATTGCAATGGTTCATATCAAACTTTTAGAGGTGTGAATCTCAATATCTGATACCGCATTGCTTTGATATTTCTCTATTGCAATAGTTCATATCAAACTTTTAGAGGTGCGGATCTCAATATCCGATACCGCATTGCTTTAGATATTTCTCTATTGCAATAGTTCATATCAAACTTTTAGAGGTGCGGATTCCGCTTCCACATTGCTTAGCGATAATATCAACCTTTGGGGAAAAGGATACAAACATCCACTTCCACATTGCTTTGCAATAATACCAACCTTTGGGGAAGAGGATACAAACATCCGCTTCCACATTGCTTAGCAGTAATATCAACCCTTTAGAGGAAGAGGATACAAACATCTGATTTCACATTGTTTTGCAATGGTCTAAATATCAAAGTTTAGAGGGTTGAGGGAACAAGCCCTTTGATTAATTAAAGGCATCCCACTCCCATTCTTCAACATCGGTTTAAGTCCACCTTAAATGGAGTAAGTCATCCGATATTTATCCAGAATTGATACTCAAATTTCAAATTCCCATTTTTAGGGCCAACACCTAACCCCTGATTCTTACTTTTCAATATACTTGGAACCTAACAATTTGAAATCCACCTTTTAATCCCTAGCGAGAGTTCTGAACCCTCAATTTCGCTCGGATGTTTCACTTGCTAATTCTCCAGCAGAAACAACTATCACTCAAATGTACTTTTTTGTCTTACGTATGTTGACTTAGAAATTTGTGTTGGTTTTGTTGATCTGATCGGTCAAAGCCAATACGTGTGGTGTGCTTGCTCAACACACCACACCTATTGGGGGTCCATTTATTGACCTCACTTTTGGTTGAGGTCTATAAATTTCTTTAGTAGCCTAAGTCTAGCCATAGGACCTTCCTACTGACTAGTCTTAGAAAACTAGAAAAGGTACCCTCACCATTAGAAACTCAAAACTCTTCCCTTTACTCAACTTGAAGTTCCACATATTGGTCCTAACCTCTAGCACTTAGTAGGTAAGATCATTATGAGGGAGCTCAAGGAGAGTTCCTATAGGGATACTTAGCCTTAGGATTGACCCTAGGTGTTGGTTTGGAGCTAAGGAATACAATACTCTGCCCTTGAAACCTCTAGCACTTAATAGGTAAGATCATTATGAGGGAACTCAAGGAGAGTTACTATAGGGCAACTTGACCTTAGGATTGACCCTGGGTGTTGGTTTGGAGCTAAGGTATACAATACCCTCACCATACCCTCACAATACCCTGGCTAAATGACCAAATCACATCAATTTGACTTATAACCATGCTAATTGGCCCAAAGAAATGTTGTATTTGCTTCATAGCAATATTTTACATCAAATGTGACCATAAATTTGCATTGGTAAAACCTTTTGATCATCTAATTTGGTTTAAATTCAAAACCCCAAATTAACCCCAATATTGGGTAACACCCCAAATCTCAACAATTGAATGCCCTAAACCTCAAATTGGCATCCAATTTTTGTTGAAAATCCTTTGTGAGGTCATTTGTGACCAAAAACAACAATCAATTTGAGCTTAGTCCAAAGCTAGCTCAAATTTGACCCAAATTAGCCCCATATGCCTAATTTGGGTCTAAATACAAATATTATCAAACTCCACCAAATTCACTACCAAATTGATTTCAAAATGACTTTCATCCTTCATGAAAGTTGTTCATCATAATGTTTTACACCAAACAAAATAATCAATTTGGAAATTTGAGCTTAGAACATGGCTAGCACAAGTTTGACCCAAACTTAACCCAACATGTTTAAAATGGGTCAAGAATAAAAAATACACCAAATTGATTAACCAATTGACCTCAAAATGACTTTCACCCTTCATGAAAGTTGTTCCTCAAGGTTTTATACACCAAATTCCATATTTAATTAGGCCAATTTACATGTGTAACCTAGTCCAAACAAAAGATTTGATCATATGCACCTTCTTAGACTTATGGTCAAATCCAAACCAATTGAGCTTGGTATGGTCAAATGAGCCTTACCATAATTCATCCTGACCTCTAGAGTTGAGTAGTTGATTTTAAAAGTATCCGCCAACCCATGGTTAAGCTTGATATTTATCTTATGGGTAAAAATGTTTTTTAATTTTTAGAGGGATAAAGAGAAGGTTAAATCAAAGTACTTGTTATACCACATGTCAATACTCTATGGTGCCATTTTTACTGCTCATTATAAGCTTTAACCATGACCCAACCCTTGGTTAACCACTTTAACCCAAGCTAAAGGCCAAAACCGTGAGCCCCCACGTGGCCAATAGCCAAATTCATGCCAAGAAGCCACCTCAGCCCAAATTTAGCTAAGAGGTTCTCTGCTTAACACCTAAGAAGTGAGGTTAACCCCTCAATTGGCCAGCCAAGCTTCCCCCCGGCTTCCCCTTGGCCAATTTCTATAAAATGCCCCCCACGACCATCAATAGTGTGGTAAAAAAAATTTTCACCAAGGCCTCGCAAACTCTTCAGAGAGCTTCTCTAAGAGTCTCTTAGCACATTACAATCCATTTCCCTCTCCCAATTCCACCACAGAAATCCAATTTTGAGTTTGAATTCCTGCCCGAAACACCAGGACAAACTTCAATCCAAACCTACACAGCACCAAACTTCAAAAAAATTGGCTCTAAACCTTCACAACAATGGAGAAAGACAAACCTCCATCAATTCCCCCTCTGAAATAACCCCTACCATAGCTCTCAACCAACACCCAAAATCGGCTATGGTTGAAATCATATATAGGCCTTAAACCAGAGCCAGAGGCTTCATTCCTAAGCTCTTTGAGACCCAACGAAGGTGTGAAGAATCTCTGATTGAGGCCGAACCTCTCGGAGCAAAGGTATAACCTCACTCACTCTTTCGAGCCTTCGCGAGCTCTACATTTATGATGACTTGATTTCATAGTATGTTTACCATATAGATGTGTTCGTCTGTTCAAGACGAACAATTTTAAGAAAAACTCAACAAAATCCATTAAGAAACGAGAGAGATATTAAGGTTTTAAGTAGGACGACTCTCAGTTAAGGCCATCGGGGATGATGAACGGATGCCGTCCCTTCTCGCGGGTATTATTAAATGGAAGCCGGAGAACAAGCCAGATGATCCTCTAGAACGATATGGCGGGCCGCATGGCAGCTGACTCAGAAGGCGGCGTCGAATAGAAGCACGTTGCATGGCAGTTTGACAGATCCGATGATCCAATCATCCCGTGGTTTGAATAAATAAATAGGGGTATTTAATAAATTTAGAAAATAGCCCCTAAACTTCAAAAATCCATATCTTTGATATCTTTGCATTGAAAATTCATAAAAATAAAATAAAAATACCCTCTTGCTCAGTGAATAGAGGAGAATCATATGGAATATTTTCACATTAATCTGATGCATAAATTATTTTTTAAAAAATGAATTAGTTTTAGGGGTTTTCAATTTTCCATTCATATTGGATTATCACCTTGACCCCAAATTTTTATATATTGTAGCCTCTATCTAGGTACACAATTTGAGCATTTTTCCAAGGACATAGGAGATCTCTAGACAGAGATCTTAATTTTCTAAGTTTTTATATATTTTTTACTCAAATAATTATAGAAAATGGCATGTGACTTAGAAAATTCTACAAAAATTCATGTAAGTTTCTTATGGCTAAAGTAGATTTATGAGTTTCCCATGGTCACAGTAGTTTTACAAAACAATTTCATGATTTTTAAAAATCAAAACATCACTGTTTTAAACAAACTTTAAATTGCTTAAAACATTTAATTTGAAGCACATAGAGATTAAAATCACTTAATTTTTGCTCTCCTATGTGTCCCATGAGTCAAAAAACTTACCATAAAAATTTCAAGTCATTTGGAGATCATTTAATATTTTTAATTGATTTTTAAATGTGACCATCAAATTTGGAACTTAAATAATTTTTAAAAATCAAAATATAACTCCAAAAATTATAAAACTTAGTTTTTTGAGTTCTCTGATATCAGGGGGATTTAATAAAAAAAATATATTTAAAATAAAAACTTAATTTTTAGGTTATTTTTAATTATTTTTAATAATAAAAAAATAATAAAAAAATCATAAAATACTAAACTCATGGAAAT
>NW_018252791.1:228573-246694 GCF_001263595.1 Phalaenopsis equestris
TCGAGGTCGTTTGCCTAGTGCAACATAAATCCTCAAACACATCTTTTAGGCATTTGTACAATCTTGTTGTACAATCTAAGCCCTAACTCGCCTTAGGACTCCGAGGTAGTCGTTTGTTACGACTTAAATCCTCATATCTTCAAGGTTAGTTGTGTTGATTTCTTCACACAAATGTAAATCCTAATAAATAAAAAAATATTGCAGGATGAAATATCTAAATGATTTCTCCTAAATTGAAGCCAAATAATAGGATAGCTTGGGAAGTCACCAAAGTTCTCCTTCGGATCTGTGACATTCTCTAGTGTTTCCTCCTTTGAACTCCAAAATAAAATGTTCCAAATTTGAACCAATCCCTCTTCACACTTCTTAGTCCGATATCTTTGAAATGTCCTTACCATTTGAACTCCTTGAAGGTAATTTTTCTTGATTTTTATCAAGAGTATTCTTAGGTAACTTCAGTTATCTATGATGTAATTAACTATAGGGGCTTGCCCTTATAGCCACTGTCTTGCTTTCATCCATAGACTCATATTGCTGAAGAAATTCCCCAATATCTGCATTGATATTGCTCCTCTTGTCTACTCTAATCACTCTAAGGCCATCCATGTACACTGGAAGAGACCTCCACCTCCTTGGGTCAAATTCAATATAGATGGAAGTTACTATGCCAGCCATGCTGGTTTTGGTAGGGTTCTCAGGGACAGCACAAGTCACAACTTACTATTTTTTCAGTCCCTTATAACTGCTAGGGATGCTGTGGAAGCTTAAATCATTGCAATCTATTGGGTTTTGAAGCTCTCTCTCCTAATTCCTCTCACACGTGTTCAAATTGAATCAGATTCCCCTAAACCTTAAAATTGAAATTACCCCTTGGCATGTTACTCACTGGTTGCAGAGAATCTCCTCCTTGATCTGCCTTCTCCATGTCAAGTTTTTGTCATTTTTAGGGAAGGGAATAGGCCTGTCAATTGGCTTGCAAAAAATTACTAATGATGTGGTTATCAGCAAAGAGCCTCCCCTATGTTTTCATGTTTTTTGGTAGGGGTTAACCTTAAAATCCCCTACATTAGATTAGTTTCTTCGTAACACTTTTCATTAATGATATTTCTTGTTTGGTGTCTGATAGGCACAAACAGTTTTTTTGTAATATATAGATATATATGTAGACTTTTTTTTTTTTTTGACAGTTTTTCTTCAGATTTTTTAGTTTCCTGTTACTTTGAATGTAGTTTTGGATCAAACTACAACTAGGGTAATCGAACTTGAAATAAAATACAGAAAGCCGAAGTGTGAGATCAAGTTGCCAGCAGAAAAAAAAAACTGTGTTAATTTTACAGAAATCACTTGCTCATTCCTAGCAGCTATTTTTAGACCGCGTATTATGACGGAGAAATGGTAGGAGGGATGTTTTCTTATTTATGACATTAAGAAGAACACGAGACAAAGTTGTAATTTCAGTTCAAATGTTACGCTTTCGGATATTTTATGATAGAGAGCTTATATTTCAATCAAGACCGGGCAATTCAATAAAAATGGATTTTAGTATCAGAATTAACAAAACGCATGTCTCAACAGAACATTATTTAAGAGAAATTTTAAAAGTTTAAACTTGCTAAATAATTGTGAACCACACATTTAGTAATTTCAAGTTTGTTTTCAAACTCCGTAGACTACTTTAACGCTAAGTAAAATAATTAACGTTATTTGACACTCCTGACACAACTTTCACCTACCAAAGGATAGCAATAGCAAAATCTTAATACTTGATTTGTAGGTTAGAAGTTAATAAACATGCATATAATCCTAATTGTTTCAACGCGCTTGAAGTTAAAATGCTGTGTAAGACGAACAGTATACATCAACTTTCTAAACTAAATCCTGTACGATAAACACTGACTTTCTTTGTGTCCTAAAGAACTAAAGACAAATTTTAGAGCACATAACAATATTATATCCTTTGACTTTTGTTTTGAATATTATTTTTTAAGAGGTATACTAATTGGCCCAAAATTCAAGACTCAATGCTTCCCTATTATTTAAGAGATAAACAAATGGCTGAGAAAAGCTGATGAATAAGTTATCGACTCTGCACCAAGTTGTAGTTATTAATATATAATTCAGCATTGACAAATTAAAATTATAAATTAAACAAATTGAAAATGGTAACAGGCGGATGTGAAAGGCAGGTTTACATGGATATGAAAGATTTTCTCTTCCTTTTTTATTGTGATTGTTTCCATTGAATGTTTAAAGCAAGCCAATTCTTTAACTCCTCAAGTCTCTTCATACCGGAAGTCAATTGAAGGCCTTTATAATCTATCTTTTAATTTTTCAACAAAATATTAGAAAGTAAAAGTAAATGAAAAATTTTCAAACGCGTAGCGTCGAAGGTGTTGCATAGCAAAAGGACTGGTGCATGCAAGTAATGATGAACAATCCGAATAAAAAATTATTGCTCTAAAGGGCCATTTTTTCTATTTTATTTTATTATAAATAGGATGGATAATTTTATATATATATATATATATATAGTGCTAGATACAAATTGATTTTGTGAAGAAAAAAAAAATTAATGTGATAGTTTCCATATATGATATCCCAGATATGTGGGTTCAAAAAATCAAACATTATAGTTGTTCCTAAGTACTCCAAATTAATGTAAATATTAATAATTAAACTAAAATTTCTTAACTTCAAAACAATTATTAGTCCGATATATATTATTACAACCATTACATCAAATTTATAGAAGTTCTTAAATTATTTGAATTATAATGATTGTACTGTAATATACTAGTGCAACTATTGAGATTTAATTTTTGGATTTGCTAAGCCTAGCATGTTTAGTTAGTGTTTATTGATTTTCTTGTAGTTTTTTAAACTAATTTAATGATCAATTTATTCATGGATTTTTAGTAATTTTATTTTATATATGATTTATAAAATGTTTTCACCTATTTTTAGAGCAATTTAATAATATTTTAAGCTTAATTTTACTTATTTCTATGAGTACCATGAGAAAAAAATATTAAGATTTCTTGTTGGATTTTTCTTTCTTAAGGATAGATTCTTATATAAGAGGGTTTTCTAGAGCAATCTGGTATCGGTTTTGCATACATTTTTTACCAATGCGTTTTTGACCTGTTTTTCTATTTATTGACTATTTTTTGACAATTTTATATGTCATATATTTCAAGATGTAAGTAAACTTATATATATTGTTTATGCATATAAAAATATAAAAATTCAAAAGTTTCATTTATATCCTTTATTAAAAAAAAATATTATATGAATAATTAAACATAAATATCCCAAACCACTTGCAGGATATCGTTATATGCATTATTACATCTCACTTTCTCTAAACCGTGACTTACTGAGAGAGGGGGTAAAATTTTAGAGAGAAAAAGTTTGTTTTGAGGGTCATAGAATCGATTTCATCCAACGGGCTAGTTGAAAGGTTATCTAGCTCTAGATAGACTACTGTTCACCTAATCTAGATTTAAATTTGATTGGTGTTTTGTAAAGTTTTGGTTTTTTTGGCTGAAATTTCATAGAAGCTTAGATCTACGGTGGTTTACGAACTTTTTGTTGCACAACTTTTTATGTGTTGTAAATTAGATTGTGTTGGACATATCAATATAAAAATATTGATTTTTCGCAGAGTATTTTGTGTTGTATAATATTTTGTATCTTTTAGTACATGTGTTAAATCTAATAAATTTATTGTATAACAAGAAATACTTAATAATAATATTTTGAATGTTTAATATAAGTACTTTTACAAATTTTTTTCATTGATACGTGTATATTTATATCATCCACAATTTACGTTATTACTTATATCTACTGATATGTATCACTTTTTATAACATGGTATTAAATTAGATATGTCCAAATTGTTTGCTACTACATACTTCTGTATCATAAATATATGTCAAAAAAAATAAAAAATGGAGAGTTGCAGGTGGTTTTGGTTGGACAATTGTTTGTTCTGTTCAATGAAGTTGAGTTATAAGGGGCTTTGCGCTTATACAATCATCAAACTGTGTGTTTGATATGCCTGAATAGATGTGAAGAAGTGGCAATATAAGTGAAAGTGAAGTTACAAGTGACATAGGAGAGATATGAATAAGTAGAATTCAAGGTATAAGGAGCGAAGGAAAAATATTAAAATAATTTAAATAAGTAAAAAAAAAATCATGTTATTTTCGTGCACTTGTAATATTATGTTGCTTATACTGTTACTGACCCATGCTTGCTGTAGTTACAATATCTTGTATTGACACTATAATAGAAAGTATACATGTTGTTTTACCATGTTCAATTTATGTTTTTTGAATACATGTGTATTATTTTTTCTTAAATATTGAAAACATGTAGCAAATTTTGAGTAACCTACTGAGCTATGGTTGTTCATTCTTGCTTTACTCGCATGTGTTGTTTCAGGAAAAAAATAATGCTCAGATTGAGTGGAGACTTTTTTGTCAGGTGAGAGCTTGATATTAAGTATGTCAATATCTTATATATTTATTTTTTATAGTCATGGCGATGTTTATTTTTTGATGATAGAGAGATTAAACCATGATTTGTTATATGTACTTTTTTTGTTTTATATTGATTTGATCTAAATAAATTTTAAGTATTTTTATTTTATAAATTTAGTGGCTTTGCATTTATGAAAATTGAAGAAGAGTGAGTAAATAAAGCTCATTCGAAATAGATCTTTGGTAATAATTTATCTCTTATGATCTCAACACTAAGTAACTTGCCTCAATATGACAAGTTGCATTGAGTTGGACTGTGACAGAATTTTTTGCATCAGAGTAATGAATTTTGAGGTAGTAATCTATAAACTGAGCCATATGATTGAATAGTAGATGAGTGTGAGATTTTTGGGTAGTCTAGGATTTTCTTTTCTATCCTTTCTTTTATGTATGTTATGTTAAGTTATTGCATGTGCTTGTCAAGTATAAGTGTTAAATTATGAATCTCAAAGATTAGGATGTAATAGTTGGATAGACTTCTGGTCATGTTGAGGCAATACAAAGTATAGTAGGAGCTCTTATGTTATATTCAATGACTCAGTTTGCTAGTTTGGTGGCTCAATGGGTGATGCTCAAAACATAAGGTCAACCACTAGAGTAGATGAACGAGATAAATATTTACAATTATTCTTGAGATTGAAGTGGCCTCGTTTAAAGGGAAAAGTGGATTGGTTGTTGAGACTAGAGAAATCTTTTGACAACATGTGATGCTTAGAGAACCGTAAGGTACCCATAGTAGTCTTTTTTGCTTGATGGTGATGATGAGCGTTGGTGGCAAGGTCAGCAGTAGGAGAAGTTTCAAAACAAACTTAATGGTGAGATTACTTAAGAGCAAATTACTGATATATTTAGAGATTGGTTTGTATGTCCATCAACTAGACAATAGATGAATGAATCCTTTCTAAGATTGGTTCATGGGAATAATACGATAATACAATGCGAGGCTAAGTTTATTGCATTAACAATATATACTCCACAGTTAGTCAGTATTCCAAAAAAGAAGAGCTAAATATTTTTGAGAGGACTCAGAGATAACATAAGGCATTCACTAGTGCCATTTTGGATCAATGATTTCCATGAGTTAGTGGAGAGGGCATAATTGATTAAAAATGATATGATGTTTGCTCAATAACATATGGATGTGTGCTAGAAAAGATTTGATGGTGGAGTATTATAGAAGTGGCATTAGTTGAAAGAAGCATTGATTTGGGCCATAAGACACTAGAAGGTGTTTTAAAGCTTCTGGGAGCAAGGACTCATGTATCTTAGTAAGCAATGATCTAGTTTGTACTTCAGGTAAAAGGAGACATCACAATTAATGTTACTTATTTTTTGGGCAGTGTTTCAAGTAATTTCAGACTGGCCACAAGATGACAAAATATCTTCTGAAACCATGTGAGAGTCGACATAATACTTGAGTAGATTAAAGGGGATAGACAACCAAAAGAGATCCCATCAAAAACTTTCGGTGACAGATCATCTAGTAGAGGTGGAGGGAGATACTCTATAAGGTAGATGGGAGAGAGTTAAAGACAGAAAGTTACTCTAGTTATTATAGAAAATATGCCAAAATTAAATCTAGATAGTTAAAGATAGTACAAAGTATAGTAGGACTCATTTATCATAGTTAAAGACAACCTAGATTTTATAGTTTGACTATGCAATGGGCTAAGGATGTATCCGATATTGTGATAGGTGTAGCTTTTTTTCTACATAGCCTTGTAGAATTTTATTTGATAATGGAACTAATCATTCATTTATATCTGTGAAATTTCTTTTCTGCTTAAGCATCCTTCCTCTTATTTTAGCCTTTGATTTTTGGTTCTATTACCGAATAGAGATTATTTGATGGTTAATCAAGTTTATATCTGTGATATTGAGATTTTGAATAAGAAGTTAAAGTGTAAGTTAATTTTATTACCTTTGCCTGAGTTTGATGTTATCTTATGCATGGATTGGTTAAGCAGATATGGAGCTTTCAACATTTGTAGTTGGAAAAGGGTGGATTTATGCGTTGGAGATGACATAATTTATTTTCATGATAATAGAGTGTCATATCATCTTTAATAGCAACTTTATAGGAAGGGTGGATTTATGCGTTGGAGATGACATAATTTATTTTCATGACAATAAAGTGTCATTTCGTCTTTAATAACAACTTTATAGGTTGATAAATTTTAGAGGAAGGGAAATGATGTTTTTCATATTTATGTGAAAGATGGTAGTAAAGCCACTATAACTATTGAGGAGGTTTCAATGGTAAATGAGTTTCTAGTTGTTTTTCTAGAAGAACTGGTGAGTTTTTCTTCGGAGATAGCATTTTAGTTTTTTAAAGAGATTGTGCTTGGTACATCTCCTATTACAAAGGCTCTTGTTGACCTTATTTTTTTTTTGAGGTTTAGTCTTTATTCTTTATGAGCTTAGGATCTAGCCATAGAAATTTCTTGTTGACTATTCTTAGAGGACTAGTGATGGTATCCTCACCAATAGAAATTCCAAACTTTTCTTTGCTCATCTTAAAGATCCACATGTTGGTTGTAACCTATAACACTTAGTAGGTGAAGCCAATATGGGAGAGCTCAAGTGGGTTTACCCATAGGATTGTCTGACCTTAGAATTAACCCTAGGTGATGTGGCTTGGTCTAGTACACACTACACTTCACACATTCACTCACATCCCCACACATGTCCAGTTCGGTTCCCTTGCCTCTTTGGAGACCCATGTGGGTGTTGCCCCAAACCATTAGTCTTTGGCTAGGGTGGATAAGACCAGCACATGGAGTGTCCAAAGTAGGGTTTCTTTGGTCTCATGGCACCTTGAGGGTAATTCTATGATCAACGTTTGCATCAAACCTCAACCATACACAATTACCAAATTTTGGCCTTTTAGCCCCAAACTTTCCCATAATTACCAAATTTCCCTTGACACCCGAAATTTAAAGTTAATGCAAATCCCTCAATTTTGTTCAAAAATTATTTTAAACCTTTTCAAACCACCCAAATTACCCAAAACAATCCAAAATTTTCATATTTATGAAAATACCCACAATTTTGCCAAAATTACCAAAACGCCCTTGGTGGCCCAAAATTTCCCAAAACCTCCAAAATCATTTCAAACACCCCTAAAAATAATCTTGACCATTCATTTGGTCTAATTTGACCAAATTGGCCCATGTTGATGAAATCCCAATTTTGCCCCAAAGTGCTTAAAGTCCCCAAATCACCTCAATTTGCTCCCAATTGATCCCAAATCTCCCCAATTTCAATTTTAAACTCAAATTCATTTTTTACTAATCAAATCAAAACCAAATTCAATCCCAATTATATCAATTTCCAAACTCCAAATCCAAGTCCAAGTGAATTGCCTCAAATTGACCCAAAATCCAAAATCCCCCAAATTTAACAATATGATCAATCAAATGCCTCAATTTCAACTTCACATCAATTTATAGCATACTTAAATCCAATTTTAATTGAATAAAAATCCATTTGTCTGGCCCATGATCAATTTCCAAAATCAAAATCCATCATACATATTTAAGAGCCCAGAGCCATGAGCATTTTCAAAGCCCATCACATTAATTTCAAAAGACCAATTTGAGCTTGCATGACAAAAAAATCCTTTCTTAGTCATCTCATGGTATTTGAGGCATCTAATCATGACATCATACCAAACCTGGCTTTGCATACATGAAACTTTATCCAAAATATGCATGTTGACCTTTTTTCATTTAAATACATAAAAATTACAAACTCCTTTTGCATGAAACATTTCCATGGGGTCATACAAAGCATGGCATGCCCGATGAAACCTTCCATGGGCACCATAAAGTCAAATTTTCCAAATTTGGCATGTGGAGGTGACCATTACCACTTTTTTTTCACTTGGATTTACCTTTCTCATGCAACATGTAAACCCTTGCATAATCCCCAAACCATCCATTCAAACTCACTCAAACTTACTTGAGAACCTTAACTATCAACCTTAACCATTTTGGGAATATGATTAGCCAATTGAACATGGAATCAAACCCAAACTAGCCAAATTAACCCAAACCTCAATTTTCCCTTGGACTTCTTCCTTAGAGCCCCCTTGGACCCAAAATGACTCTACCACTCAACCTCTTTGGCTCACCCAAACTTGAGGGTGACCTGACTCTGATAGGTCAGCCACCACAGTTGCGGGAAAACACCCAGCCTGAGAAGACCCAAGTGGTTTAAACCCCAAAATTGAACCCATCTAAGTTGTCCCTTTGTTATTGTCCATTAGAGCACTTATTTTCTCCACCTCAGTTACCTCTTTGCCACCTTAGCTTGCCCTAATGCCAGTCATGGCCTTCTCTATAAATTAAGCACCCCGAGGACAAGAGAGGAGGCATACTGAAAGCTCAACCAAATTCTGCCAAAATTTCTTCAGACCCTCTAGCAGTCTAGAGAATTTCATCCCCACCATTTCATTGCCCTAATTCCTAATACAAAACCTATTTTCAACACTAAAACCTAGAGGTTTTCACTTCCATACCACCAAGTGCATTCAAACTCTAAATTGATTGTCCCATAAGCTTCACCAGAGCCAAATAGGACATCCCCAACCAAAGCCCCATCATTTTGAGCTCACTAACCTAGCCCTAGACTAAACCCGAATCAATCTTCAATCAAATTCGTACTTGGACTCATTCTCAGCTCAAGATGAAACTTGGTGGAGGTGTACCAGCTCACAACAAAGCTTAACAACAAATCTAATTGAGGCTACACCTATTTGACCAAGGTATGAGGCACTTTCTGCCAAATCGAGCTTGGTTTGGGCTTTTATGAAGAGCCTACTTCCATGAATGATCAACCATATAGATATGTATGTCTTAGTTAGATGCACATGTAGGAACAAATGTCACTTAATTTCATTGAGTATTGAGTGAGAATGAGGTGATTTACTGTGGATGGCTCTCGATTTAGGCTGATCAGGGACGAAGAACAGATTTCGTCTGTTTCTGTATTTATTGGGTGGACAGTTGAGATGAAGCCGGATGATGGAACAATTCATGAATGCGAGATGTGTGGCGATTGAGTCGGCTGGCGACACCGAATCAAAGTACGACACGTGGAGTTTCAAAAAATCATAGGATGACGCGGCGGCTGAGCTGGATAAATAGAAAAATAGGGATTTAAGATTTATTTAATTCCCAAAACTTAGAAAATCCATATCTTTACATAGAAAAATCATAAAAATTAAAGAAAAACGTAATGTAGCTCAGTGAACAGAGAAGAATAATGTGGAATAAAAAACAAAATTATTTAATTTACATTTTATTTTTAATTAATTAACTACTCTAAAACTTAATTAAATCATAAGTCATTAAATATTAATCACCATGACTTGAGACTTTAGGGGTTTAAACTTCCTATCCTTACGTGTGTTATCTAATTTTTCTGAAGTCAGAGAATACCTCTAAGTGTGGAAGCCCTAATTTTCAAACTAAATCACCTCTTTTTAATTAAAAATTTATAAACTTAAAATATAAAAAAAATATAAAATTTAGTTTGGTAGGTTCACTGTGACTAGAGGACCCTAGGAAAAAAATAAATCAAGTTTTTTTTAAAGTATAGTTAATTAAATTCTCAAAACTCATTAAAATTAAAAAGAATCAAATAATATTAAAAATTTAATAGAAAAATCATACAACATTGAAAAAAGTAGTCTTATTAACTCTTTGTAAAAATTTAAGACCATTTTTAATTAATTTACCCACTAAACTTGATTTTATAATTTAAATATGGTTTTTGCAATAAAATAATTATATAAATTAAATTAAAAATTACAAAAATTATAGGAAGTGATTTTCTAAGTTCCTTATGATCAGAGACACTTAGAAAAAATAAAACTAAAATTAAAATAGATATTTGATTTTAAGGTATATTTTAAATTTTTAAATAATTAAAAATAATTAAAAAGTGATAAAAATGACTAAAATTGAAAAGTATCCCAAAATGTAACAATTAGTTTATTGGTCACTTGGTAGCAATTGCAATATTTTTTTTCCTAATTTTCTAAATATAGTTATAAATTTATAAAGGCTTAAAAAAGAATTTTCCATAGTTTTGCACTAAAATAATTACAAAAAATAAAATATAAATCACAAAAATATGGAATTTCTTTTTGTGGCTTCGTTGGACTAAGAGATATTTAAGAAAAATATAAAAGTTAATTTTCAACTTGAATAATATTTTATATTTAATTAATACTCAAAATCATTAAATAAGTCTCATAATTAAAATAAAAGTCCAAAAATCATAAAAATTGGTCCTAGTGGTCCTCTGTCTTAGGTGAATCTCCAAAATTTTTTTTAAGGATAGATATTTTGTTTTGATTGATTAAATGAATTAAATTTGTAAAATCCCTATTTTAAGTAAAATATTTATTTAAAATACATTAAATTTTGAAAATTCACATTTTCTCTTTTGATATTTTATTTGGCCCATGAGTGGGGTTTTATGTTAATTTCAAAGACATTTGAGTTATATTTAATAAGTTATGAAGCCTTAATTAAATTTTAGGGTTGATTAAAGAATAAATAGGTAATTTTAATCATATTTAATTCTTCTGGATGAATGAAACACAAGGGATTAGATGGTAGAAACCAATACCTCACTTTTCTACATTAAAGGTATAATTATAATTTCCACCAATTATTATAATTCAAAAGTTAATTAAATTAAATGATCCTAAAGTGAGGGGTTAGATTTTGTAAGATGGTAATTCATTAATTTAAAACCCATAGTTAAAGTTTGAGTGATATGATCATTGATAAGGATTAAAAAATATCATATAATTTATCATGCCTAAAAGTCTTAAATTTATCCACACAAGTTTTAAGGGCTTAGTAGTAAACTAGGCTTAATTTGAATTTGTTTAATTAGGTTTAAGAATTATAATTAATTATGAAAATCTTACAAACACTACAAGCCCAACCTTAATTATAGGCATGAAATTCCTAATAACCTAATCTTGCCCTTAAGGCTCCCATTTAATTAACTTTTAGGTAAAATATTAAATGACCAGTAAACTACCCCTTGATATACCAAAAAAATGTGTTATTTTAAGTATATATTGAATGCTTATTTTTGGAGATATTGTACTTTAAAGAAGAACATTTTATGTTTTTATTGCAGGTATATCAATTTTAGTCATTTGGAGCAATAGTGGCAAAAAGGCTGAAATTTGGAGCCAAAATAGCAAATTTTGTGATTCTGGTGCCTGAAGCGCCCAATTGGTGCCTGAAGCACCAGATTTAGTGCCTGAAGCGCCAAAACTACAACACAGTGTTAAGCAAGTTGGCGCCTCAAGCGCCTGAAACAGTGCCTGAGTTGCCAGAGACAACTTTTTATGAATTAAGGCAGTTTCAGATGATATTTACATGAATTTTGAAGGGACCACTTGTTCTTAATGTCACATAGAGTGATTCAATGCATTTAGAAACTTTAGAAGGTTATTTTATGAAGGGATATGTCTCTTGGATCAATTAACATGTCTTTTGAAAGACATTGGGATAGAGTTTTAGAGGGAATTTTAAATTCTTTTTGGAGGGAGGCAACCTCTAATAAAATAGATGGAAATCTAAGGCATTAAGGAGGATGTGTGAAGGGGAGTTTGAAGGTTCAATTAAGGCATGAGAGAGAGAGAGAAAGTCAAGGGCTTTGAGATTTTCTTCAAGGATTCTAAGAAGAGAGGCAAAGTGAGAGATTTCTTCTTTATTACTCTTCTAAGAGAGCATTAAGAGTGCTTGTAAAGAGGGAAAGTGCTTGAAGAGAACTTCTAGGGATTTTCTTGGGAAGGATTGTGAGATGTGTCTTTTGTTTCTTTGTTTTTGTAAACTTATTTTTATATATTAAATTCATGTTTTATTGTTTCCTTCCCATGAATTCTGAGTAGTCTTCTTTATCCTTCTTCCTACTTTGAGATATGGTTTTGTGAAGAATTGATTTGATTTTATACAATTTTAAATGTCAATAATTTATGATCATTCAAACTTTGAACCTCTTTTACTTTTTGATCTAGGCAATTGAAATGTTAAAATGTGTTGAGAAACCTATGATCCAAAAGCACTATGATTTCTATAACATAGTGAGATTCACATTTGATTCCATGATGTCATCCATGTGATTGAGTGCAAAAAACTTGGGAAATATATTTTGTTGGATGTAGAATTGGTGATTTTAAGGTGACTCAATTTAGTCCAATTGATTGGAAACTAATGCGAGATTGTTATCCCTCGGGTGAGGGAGTAGTGGGAGCTCTGGAGTGGCAGTCGATACCCTCTTAGCCTAACCACAAAATTAGGGACCAAACTCTAGATTAGTTAATGTTCTTTACGCACTTGAAAGAGGGTAAATAATATGATGGCTCTTATTTGACACAAAACAATTTTTATATATTTTTAAATGATTTTAATTTCTTCACAATCCATATATTCATTGTAAAGGGGAAGGATGCTTTCTTAAATTTGAACTCTTCATAATAAAAACTTTCTTTAGACTTCATAAGTTTGCTTTTGAATGTTTAGCAATTAGTCAATTTAAATTAGTTCCCTTTATCTGCATTTTGTTTAGCACACACTTGATTATTTTTAGATTAAAATTTTGTACTTCATATTTGTAGTTTGAACTATTTTTTACATTATTGTCATAAGCATTTACCTATAAGCATTTCCAACTTCCCTGTGGGATCGATATTTAGGACTCCATTAAAGCCCTTTATTACTTGAGCTTATTATATTACTTGAGCGATACATATACTTACATTATTATTAGCGGATTTGGCAGTTTAAATATTTTAAAAGATAAAACTATTTTACTAATGTTATTATTGCTCGGTTTACATTACATTTTATTATAACAGTTGTGTGTAGTTTGTAATATTGAAAAAGATTTGCAAAATTAACACAAAAAATCAGTTGCAACAAGCTATTGGTGTTATTACCGGGAAGTAACAAAAAATTAGTAAATTACTTTTTAATTTAAACATTTTATTTGAACTAAGAAAAGTGTTTGTAGTTTAATTTAAACATTTTTATATTTTAGTGTTTTTGCTTATTTTAATTTCTTATTGTGTTTATTTATGCGTAGTTTAATATCTAAAAATTTAGTATTTTATGATTTAGAGTTTAAAAGAACTTGAAGAAAAATTTCAAAACGACAAAAAGAGAGATAATTTTAGCAAAATAGCTTGCAACTCAAGTAATGTTGAAAATGAAAATGAACATCATCAGAGACCTTTAAGAGATTACGCTAGTCCTATAATAGATGAAATTCATTTGAGTATATAAAACTCTGCCGTACCTGCATATTCATATGAGCTTAACCTGTTATTATCGAAATGAAACAAAATAATCAGTTTAGGGGAACACCAAATGAAGATCCTAATTTACACCTTACTAGTTTTCTAGAATTGTGTGCTACATTTAGATATGATGGAGTGTCAAATGATGACGTCGGACTTAATACTTTTTCTTTTTGCATTAAGGGATAAAGCTAAGATGTGGTTAAACTCGTTAGCACCTGGATCTATTAGAACTTGGGGAGACTTATCACAAAAATTTCTATCTCTATCAAAAATTTCTATCTAAATATTTCCCACCTTAAAAAACTACTAAACTTAGAAATGATATTACATCCTTTTATCAGTTTTAAAGGGAATCAATTTATGAAGCCTAAGAAAGATTTAAAGATCTAATTATCAAGTGTCCACACCATGCATTACCAGATTAGTTAATAATTCAAACTTTTTTTAATTGATTGGTTGGATCTCATAGATCAATAATTGATGTTCGTGTTGCTGGATCATTAATGTCAAAACCATTCGATGAAGCATATTCTTTAATTGAAGAGATGACTACTAAGAATTTTTAATGGCTCTGTGAAAGGGTAAATCGAAAAGAAGTAGCTAGTATTCATGATTCTGATGCAATATCTTTGTTCGCTACCTAAATAGCTGCTATATCGAAAAAGATAGATCAATATGGAATGAATTATTTTCAAACACAACATATGCTAGAGGAAAAATCATTGGGACAAATGATAGAATCTCAATCTCCTTATAAGACCTTAAATGTAATAAATAATTTTTCTCATAATCCTTATGCCATTTTTTATAATCCTGATGGGAAGAACATCCAAATTTTAGTTGGAGTAATAAAAATTCTAATGCTGCAAATTTGCAATGGGGAAATAATGTTTGCAATGGGGAAATAATGTTGTGAACCCATTAGGAAACTTCAACAATCAAGGAAACCCAACTTATATACCTTATTACCCTCCTTGATTTAATAATTTGCAGAGTAAGGAGAAGAATTTGTCAATGGAAGAATTCATATTGCAAATAGGAAGTCAATTTTAAAGTCAAGGAGCTACAACTAGAAAAATGGAAAATCAATTGGTAAGTTTTGCTACTGCACTTAGCAATAGACCTCTAGAAATGTTGCCTAGTAATGTTGAAGTAAGTCCTAAAGATTAGAACAAAGAGCAAATTAAGGTTATTAAAATGAGAAGTGTAAAAGAATTGGGAACTAGAGTTCAGAAAGAAGTGGATGTTGAAGTTGAGAAAGATGAGGTAGAGAATAGAAAATATGGTGAAGATTTTCATTTTGAGTCTGAATGTCCTATTAAACCAAAGAAAATCAGAAAATCACTGTAGAAAGAAAAATCACTGTAGAAAGACCACCACCTCCATTTCATCAAAGACTAAAGTAGAAGAACAGAGATAGCCAATTTTCAAAATTTTTGGAGATATTAAGGAAACTAACGATAAACATTACATTTGTTGAAGCCTTAGAAAAAATGCCAAGGTATGTGAAGTTCATGAAGGATAAACTTAATAACAAAAGGACGTTTGTAGATAATGAGACTTTGCACTTAGTGAGGAGTGTTGTGCTATAATTTAGATGAAGCTTCCTGAAGAACTTAAAGATCGATGTAGTTTTAATATTTCTTGTGCTATTAGTGAAGGATTTTTTTGAAAAGCTTTATGTTATTTAGGAGTCAGTATTAATCTTATGCCTTTATCAATTTTTAGAATATTGAGTTAGGAGATATTTCACCTACAACTGTAACTCTTCAGTTTATTGATCGATTGATTACCTACCCTAAAAGAGTCATAGAAGATATTTTGGTAAAAGTTGATAAATTTATCTTTTCTGTGGACTTTATTATATTAGATATGGAGGAAGATAAATAAATTCCTATCATTTTAGGAAGACCATTCCTTGCCACTGGATGAACTTTGATAGATGTGCAGAAAGGAGAACAAACTATGAGAGTTAGTGATCAAGAGCAGTTAGCGATCAAGAAGTTACATTTATTATTACAATATCAAAGAGATATCCTGCAAATTAACAAGAGATTGAATGCTTCAGAATGGATATTAACAAATATTTAAGCCATAAATATTTCACAAAGACATTCAAAAATAAATTTGAAAAGGAATATTTAGAAGATGAGGAAGAAATTCAAGATGAATCTACATAAGTGAGTAATGAAGAATTGGAGTTTGTTCTGGAATAATTTGAATTGTTAGATCCTAGAGATAATAGCAAGAATTTGATTTCATCTAATGAGAAACCACCTGAACTAGAAATGAAAACACTCCTTACACATTTAAAGTGTGCATGCTCAAGAGATTTATCCACATTACCTATTATTTTATCCTCAGAATTAACTGATACGCAAGAACAACAATTGTTGAAAATATTAAGAAGATATAAGAAAGCATTTGGATGGATATCAGCTGATATTAAAGGAATCATTCCTTCAATTTGTATGCATTAAATTTTATTTGAAGATCATCATGAACCAATAACTAATCTTCAAAGGAGATTGAATCCTATGATGAAAGAAGTTGTAAAGAAAAAGATTTTAAAATGGTTAGATGCTGGAATAATTTATTCTTTTTCAGATAGTGTTTGTTTGAGTCCAATTCACTGTGCTCCAAAGAAAGGAGGTGTGACTGTTATGATAAATGAGAATAATGAATTAATACCATTAAGACAAGTCATCGGATGACGAATCTACATAGATGATAGAAAATTAAATTATGCCTCCAGGAAGGATCACTTTCCTTTACCTTTTTCGGACCAGATGTTGGATAGACTAGCTAGGAAAAGATATTTTTGTTTTCTAGACGGTTATACTAGTTATCATCAAATACTTATTGCTCCAAAGGATCAAGATAAAATAATATTTACTAGTCCTTATGAAACTTCTGCTTTTCGGCGAATTCCTTTTGGATTATGTAATGCAGCCGTAACATTTCAAAGATGTATGATTTCAATTTTCAGTAATTTAATTGAAAATCGATTGAGGTCTTTATAGACGATTTTTCTGTATTTGGAACTTTACTTGAAATATGTCTAAATCATTAAAGAAAGTTCTAAAATGATGTGAAAAGATGAATCTTGTATTTAACTAGGAAAAATGTCAATTTGTGGTTGTAGGAGGAATTGTACTTGGGCATAATATTTTAGAAAATGGCATGGAAGTAGATCCCGCAAAAATACATGTTATATTTAACCTACCTCCACCTACTATTGTAAGAGGAGTTAGGAGTTTTTTATGACATGTTGGATTTTACAAGTGGTATATTACAGATTTTTCAAAAATTACTAAGCCTTTTTGTCAACTTCTGGTAAAAGTTACAACATTTAACTTTGACCAAGGTGCCTTAAAACCTTTGAAACTTTAAAGGAAAAATTGATCACTACTCCTATAATTGTTTCACCTGATTGGGAGAAACTTTTTGAATTAATGTGTAATGCAAGTGATTAAATGCAAGTGTTAATGTGTAATGCAAGTGATTATACAATTGGGGATATTTTAGGGCAAAGATATTAAAAAAAATTTTAAGTTATATACTATGCTAATAAAATTCTTAATGATGCTCAAATTAATTACACCACTTCTAAAAGAGAGTTATTAGCTATCGTTTTTGCTTTTGATAAGTTTAGGTTATATTTAATTGGAGATAATTGTGTTGTGCATACTGACCACTCGACTATTAAATATCTGATGCAAAAAGAAGGAAGTGAAATTAAGATTAATTAGATAGATACTTCTGATGCAATAATTTGATTTTGTAGTAGTTGATAGGAAATAACTGATAATCAAATTATTCATCATTTATCTAAGTTGGAACTGGAAGAAACACTTGAATTGGACAAGGAAATTAATAAACTTTTCCTGATGAATAACTTTTTGTTGTTAAAGGATGAGAAATACCATGGTATGCTGATATTGTGAACTATATTGTTAGTGGTATTTTACCATAAGAGCTGACAAAACAACAGGAAAAGAAATTCATTCACGATGTAAAATCTTATTTTTGGGATGACCCATAATTGTAAAAACAATGAAAAGATTTAGTGATGAGAAGATGTGTGCCTTATAAAAAAATTCAGAAAATTATCCAAAAGTGTCATGCTTCTGAATTTGGAGGTTATTTTTGGAATGATAGAACTATTCATAAAATTTTGCAATCAGAATTTTATTGGCCTACTATATTTAGAGATGTTAATATATATATATATATA
>NW_018252791.1:246772-277123 GCF_001263595.1 Phalaenopsis equestris
GAATCCCCTTGCAGATATATATATATATATAAGGAGACTAAGCTCCTATTTCATTAAATGAAAGAGATACAAAAAGGAAGGCAAAAACAAGGCACTTCCCAAAAGTTAATGAGAAAGAACTCTTATGAAAGGTAGATTAACAAAATCTCCTTTCAACAGTAATTCTAAATAAGGAGTGGTACAAGTATCTTTGGAGCGACTCTGAGAATGGAGGCCAGCCTTAGCAAGCCAATTGGCAGGTTTGTTACCCTCCCTATATGTATGAGAAAAAGACAGCCTAATCTCCTTGCTCAAGGACTATATGCCAGTGATCCAATTAATCAGATACCAAGGGGTAGATATTCTCCCATCAAGAATGTTGATTAAAGTCATTGAGTCAGTTTCAACCATTAATTGGTTCCAGCTGCAATTTTTCGCCGTAAACACTGCCCAATAAACAGCTTAAGCTTGAGCTTCTAAACAGTCCTCAGCCCTGGCAGGAGACTGAAAATAGAGTAGACATTCACATTCCCCGTAGACATTCCCCACTAACATTTCTGAAAAGCCCACCAACCCCTGCATTAGGAGAAATGAAACTTCCATCAGTGTTGACTTTGACCCAACCCTTTGGAGGGCAGCTCCAATGAACATGAATAATTTGTAATTTCCTTGAACAGTTAAGAGAGATTGTGCATAGGATTTCGGGATGTTTCCTATGACAGTACAATTTCTGTAAATAGCTGTAGCAATTAGTGGCAATGGCAGCGGCATCCACTTGGGCTTCATCATATTTCAGCTTATTTCTAGCCATCCAAAAAAACCAAACCATCCAAACAAACCAAGCATTGATACAAGGGATGGGAGGGAGAGATTGAGCTTGTCAGTCTTCCCATCTTGGTAAAAATCATGCTAGGACAACTGAACAGTATTTTGTTTTAGTTTAGGTAACAAGAGGTTCCAGACTTGTGAACATTAGAGCTTTTGAAGAACAAATGGTGGAGGGATTCCTCTTCAGTTTTACACAGACTGCATCTTGAAGGGCCTCTCAAGCCTTTCCAAGCCTTTTAATTGGAGGGATTCCTCTTCAGTTTTACACAGACTGCATCTTGAAGGGCCTCTCAAGCCTTTTAGTTTTAAAATATCATCAGTGAGAATGAAACCATAAAATAATCTCCAAGAGAAGAAGGTCATAGAAGGAGAAAGGAACTTGTTCCAAACACATTTGCCCCAGGAAACCTCCTGTTGAGGAAAGCAGAAATTAGCTATGGTTGTAGAAAAAGTCTGGGAAACCTTCCTCTTCACTATAAGTTTGTCTTTCTTGGGTTTGTCAATAGGTTTCTTCCAGACTATATTGAGTAATCTCCTATCAAGGATGCTCTGAAGAGCTTGCTGGTTCCCTTCACCATCATACCAAAGGTCAACCACCTATGTTGTAGGGTTGAATTGAGAGCCAGCTAATGGAGAGATAATGCCTTCTCCAATCCAATTATCCAGCCACACATTGAGTTTGCCTTCCCCTATTTCCCAAATGAATAGCTGTTCAGCCTTAAATCTCATCTTCAACATGTTTTTCCAAGTTCTTGAATCCCCCAATCTATTAGTCATAAGAGAAGGATAGAGATCTTTACAGTACTTTCCTTTCAAAAATTTAGCCCAAATGGAATTCTGTGCTCTAAACATAACCCAGAGTTTGCAAAAGTTGGTTTGGGAAACTGGAAACTTTTAAACCCCAACCCTCCTGCTTTAGCACTGCCACATACTTTTTTCCATCTCACCCAATGCACCTACTTTCTCTAGCCTGCCCAAAGGAATCTATTGAAAGTTCTTTCAAGAGTAGTTTGGATGAATTTCTTCATAACATGTACTTGTGATATATAAGATGGAAGGGCAGCCAAAATACTTTTGAGGAGGGTAATTCTTACCCTATTGAAGAGGAAAGTGTTAGACCAACTGTTGAGTTTTGCTTGGACTTTTAGGATAATTTCATCAAATTGGACTTGTCGTGTCCTCTCTTTGAGCAATAAAGTCCCCAAGTATTTCAGAGGAAGAGAACTAGAGCAAAAGCTAGTAAGATCTGAAATCTAATGCTTTATTTCTGATTTCACCCTTTTGCTGAACACAGCTTGGCATTTATATTTATGAAATTTCATTCCAGAGCAATCTTAAAAATTCTCCAGACATTGGAAAACCAATTTAACAACAGATTTAGTAGCTTTGGCAAATATAATAACATCCTTAGCAAAGGCTAAATGGTTAATAAGAATGTTAGATCTGTGGCTATATAGTGAGTGAGGAGCTTTGGCCATTAATTGATTCAATAGTCTAGACATGTAATCAAAAGCAAGTATGAAGATTGTAAGAGAAAAGGGGCCACCTTGCTTGATGCCTCTAGAAGCTGTGAAGAAGCCATGAGACTTCCCATTAATGAAAATAGAATGCTAATTGTTATTAAGCCACCTATGGATCAAGGAAATAAAGCATTGAGAGAATCCCCTTGCAGATAGCACCTCCTCAATGAATTCCCAATGTATGGTATCATAAGCCTTTTGGATATCAAGTTTGAAAATAAGTTTCCCTCCTCTACACAGTTTGTCAAAATCTAGGACTAATTCTTGAGCCAAGAGAACATTCTCCACTATACTTCTCCCTTGAACAAAAGCTGATTGATTTTCACTAATGAGATGATGTAAATGAGGCTGCAATCTATGTAAATGAGATGATGTAAATGTAAATTTCTTCAGACCCTCTAGCAGTCTAGAGAAGTTCATCCCCACCATTATTTTGGGAATTAAGGTAATGGTAGAGCTTTTAAAATAGTTAGGCAAATCCGTCCCTCTAAAAAGCTTTGTACTGCCTTAATAATTTCCCTTTTAATGATCTTCCATGCTTTCTTATAGAAATTTGCTGAGAATCCATTTGGGCCTGCCACTTTGGAGCTGTCAACGGAGGTCAGGGCTGACCAAATTTCCAATTTCTCAGGGATAGAAGCCAAGTTCTGGTTTCTTGTGTAACTGTGATCAAATAGGTCTTGCTGAATTGGAAGCCTAATGACTAGAGGTTGAGTGAATAGAGTTTGGAAATAATTAATAGCACTAGCAGCAATTAAGTCTTCAGATTGAATCCAGTGCCCTGAGGGATCTCTAATGGGATTCCAGTGCCCTGAGGGATCTCTAATCTTATGAATGGTGTTGCATTTCCTCCTATAGTTGATGCAAGCATTAAAGTACTTAGAGTTTCTGTCCCCTTCACAGAGCTGGTCTTAGCAGCCTTTTGAACATAGAATTCCTCCTGCATACTAATAGCATTCATCAGCTTTTCATTAGCCAACATTAAATCCTTTTCCGTATTGGGATTATTTTCCAGCCTGGTCTCCATATCATTCACTTCCTTTTCAGCCTCCTTTACATTCAAATTAATATCCCCCACCACAGTCCAATTCTAATTAGATAGTTGTTTGTCAATCTTCTTTTGCAGCATCCATAGTTTAATCAGAGGATTAGAGTGGTGAAAATCTCTACAACCCAAAGAGATTTGATTAAGAAAATCACGGTGAGAAGACCACATGTTGGGATATCTAAAGCTAGACTTATGCTTGATTGGAGATGCAAAAATAGTGATAAGTAAGGGCCTATGATCAGATTCTGTCATGCTAAGATGTTGGATAGAAGTATATAAAAATTCATTCAACCAAAGAGAGTTAACAAGGATTCTATCCAATCTTTCCCATAAAGGTCCTCTCCTCCAAGTAAAGTTGGGTCCAGTGAAGCCAAGATCAAATAAGCCAGCTAAGCTAATATTATGATTAAAGTAGTTCATAGATTTGGTATCATGTGGATTGCCACCAAATTTTTAAGTAGGAGCACAAATGGAATTAAAATCCCCACCCACCAGCCAAAAGGAATTGCAGGATCTACTGATAACTTGAATGCTCTCCCATAGCTCCAATTTGACCCTTGAGGAGCTTCCATCATAAACAAAAGTAGTCGGTCCTTCCTGACCCCCAAAGATAAACTTGATGTGAAAGAATTGTGGATGATCCCAAAAAATTTGACACATAACTTGCTGTCTATGGAGTAACCAAATTTTATTATTCAGATTAGCAAAATGAGAGAAGCCAGAAAATTTTCTAAGGATTTTCTGGGGGTTTTTGGAAACCATAGGCTCCAAAATAGCCACAAATCAAAACTTATACATCCTATTCAAAGCAATAAGTCTGTTAAGGTATTTAGGATGTGCCAATCCCCTAACATTCCAACACAAAATGTTCGTCATCCAAAGGAGATGGATTTACCCCTCCTTCTAGAACTTTCCATGGCCTCCTTTGTTTCCATATGAGTTTTTATGTCTCTGAGTGAGTATGTTCCTCCCTTCACACTATTTAATTCTTTTTTGCCCTTTTTCTTTTTTCTTATTTTTTGGGTTTGCCATTCATCTAGCAGAGTAGTATGTAATACTTCAACTAAGGTAGAGTCCACATGATAATCCTTATGAACAACCTTACCAACATCCAGTTGAGAACTCTCGGGCTTAGAAACAAAATGTTCCTGGGTAGTAGCTACACTAGCTGTGACCTGTACAGCTAATGGTTCTTGATGACTTTCTGAGGAGCCAGCTTCATCCTTAGATAAATTATCTGTCATTGCATTTAGATGATGGTTAAGACTAGCAATGGTTGTACTTTTGTCTGCATTTTCAGTCTCAATAACCAAATCAGTATTGGTGGTCGGGTGAATTTCTTTAGGACCTTTGGCATTATACCCAGAATTGATATGATCAGAACTCTCAGCAGTAATTTCCCTTTCCCTCACAATCTCCACCAAAGGTTCCATAGGCAGATCAGCATCTTTTAGGACCCCATGATTAGTGTTCCAGAGATGACGGTGCAGTTTAAAACACTTGTTATCTGTGTGCCCAAACATACAACAGTGGAAGCAATAGTAAGGCTTTTGTTTAGCAATGATTTTCTGCCAATAACCATTATGTTCAGTACCCACCATATTTCATCAACTGCTGGGAGAGTTAGGTCCCTTTCAACTAGGATTTTGGCTACTGATGGTCTAGATAAATTGAAAGTTGGAACATCCAATTTTAGGGGTTTACCCAAAGCCAGTCCAATGTTAAACAACACATTATGATTGAAAAAATGAAGCTTTAATCCTGGAATTTTGAACTATATAGGAACTCCTAGGAGTTTGTTGCTAGGATCAAATTCAGTAGACCACTTTAGAATCCTCATAGTGATGCCCTCAATCTGTAAAACCTGCTTAGAGAAGATTCTGACATAATCTTCTTCTCTTATTAAGTGGATTAGAATGTGTCTACCATCAATGAGGCCAACTGTCCAAACTCCTTTAAGTTTAATGCCATCAAAGAACTTCCTTCTAGCTTCCATTTTCTGATGACCTAACTAAAATTTGGCTATGAGAGTAAGTTTGCAATTCTCAGTCAAGCTTTGGATATCCTCCTCATTATAAAAAAAGGCCATTTTTCCACTCTTCCTGCTTAGAGGTTTAGTGATTGGGTCATCCACTTCATGGTAGCTTTGAGGAAAAACCAAGTCATCAAAATTTTTAATAGGGTCAAAGCCTTTTCCAACAACATTAGCAAAAGTAGCCTTTTCCCATTGAATATTAGTGGCCAAATCCACATTGCTTTGTTCAACCATCAGCACTCTACATCAATGGAACAGTACCTTGACAACAACTTGAAAGAGAAAAGTTCTCAGGGAGCAGAAAAAACAGAGAAGAAGCTTCCAAGGATAAAAGAAAACTCAAGGAGAGGGAAAATAAGGAGCAGAGAATGGATGGAGAACCCCACAAATGTTAAACAGTCCATGGAAACCCTAGCAGAGCTACCACGAAACTAATTGCCACCTCCATATATATATATATATATATATATATTGATTTTTGTGGATTATGTGGCTAAATGGATTGAAGCAATCGCTTTACCTCTATGTGATGCTCAGAGTGTTTCAAAGTTTTTAATTAAAATTATTTTTACAATATATGGAATGCCAAGAATAATCATTATCGATGGAGGATCTCATTTTAGGAAAACAACAATTGCAAGGTTGGTAGAAAAATATAATATTAAGCATAAAATTGTAACTACTTATCATCCCCAAAAACTATGAATCCTAAAAAAATGGTCTCACATAAGTATCTAATCATGAAATCAAAAGAATTTTAGAAAAGACCTTGAATCCTAAAAAAATGGATTGGTCTGCTAGATTATACACTGCTTTGTGGGCTTACAGGATAACTTATAAGACATCTATAAGAATGTCTCCATATAGATTAATTTTTGGGAAGCCTTGTCACTTAACAGTAGAATTGGAGCATAAAGACTATTGGGCTATCAAGGAATTTAATTTCAATTTAAAAGATGCTGGTGAGAAAAGATTATTGCAATTGAATGAGTTTGAAGAAGTTTGAAATGAATCATATGATAATGCTAGGATTTATAAGGAAAAAAAGAAAAAATTGCATGACCGAAGGATAATAAAAAAGGAATTTGAGCCTCGACAGAAGGTTTTCTTATACAATGCAAGATTAAAATTAATTCTTAGAAAACTGAACTCTAGGTGGAAAGGGTCATTAATAATTGTAAGAGTTTATCTCTATGGATCTATTAGTATTGAAGATCCTAAGACTGGAAGGATATTTAAATTGAACGGGCACATACTGAAACCATATTTTGATGGGCAAAGACAAATTTTTAAAGACATTGTAATGTTGGGTCCAGAGTAAAGACTGAGAATGTCAGGCTGACGACATTAAACCAAGCACTTTGTGGGAGGCAACTCATATTTAGTGTTGTTTATTTTACTTATATGTTTTTATTCAGAATATTATATTTATATAGATATATCTGTAATTTTACGAATTTTGTGTATTTGAGAAACTTGAAATTGAGAAAATATTTAAAAACAACTCTATTTACCTAATTTTGTGGAAGATTTGAGAATTTATTAGATAAAAATTGAAATGGCGAAAAACTTTAAAACTGGTGCCTGAGGCGCCACTTTCTAGAGAGCTAGCACCTGAAGCATTAGAATCGGCACCTGTGGCGCCGTGGTGATGAAAATAACTTAAAACAATTTAAAAGGTATTTTTGGCAGTTTTTTGTAGGTTCTCCTCCTTATAACTCCCAAAAACTGATTCCAAAGTCTATTTTAGGGGGGGAAATGAGGAAAGAGTTACTACTTTTCGAATCCAATGGTCTCCCACTCTAAATATTTTGTGAGATTTGAAATTTTCAACTGGAGAAAGTTCGTCAATTTTGATGCACAGAAGTTACATGATCGAGTTCTCATGATCGAGTTCATCGAGTTCTCATGAAAAAGAGGCTAATCAAAGAAAGGGGATTTGTGAATCAAGGATTCAACACACCGAATACTAGAGTGGAAGGGATAATTGCATAGAGATGCTGGAAGTGCTTTGCTATACCACTTCCACCTTAGTTGTCTCTGTGGTGAAAGAGTTTTATGCAAATCTTCATGGAATCAACCAAGGAATTGTTTATGTGTGAGGCAGGTGTGTACAATTCACTTATTCAAGAATAAATGATGTATTTATAATTGAAAGTGTTTCTATTTGCCACTATGCAAATTTTTCCCATACAAAAGATAATATGAACGAACTCTATCAATACCTTCTGGATGAAGATTCAAATTGGGAGGCCAGAGACAATGGAAATGTAAGTTTTTCTTCATCATTGTTGAATCCTGCATCTAAGGTGTCACATTTGCTTATTGCATCAAAATTACTCTCCACTATTAAAATCAGTAAAGTAATGAAGGAGAGTGTTATTTTGAATTACTGTATTCAGACTATAAAACTATTGATATTGGTGCAATAATTGTGAAATCAATTTTGGGTTTGATCGTTAATGGATCTACTACTGGACTGGGACATCCATCTACTATTTTTCTACTGTGCAGTTAATCGTGAGTGCTTTATCATAGTTGGGAAAAAGTGCTTCTTCCTTGGAAGCTTATGGACCCTGAAGTTTATTGTAACTGCATTGGAATGGGAGTTGAGAATGATATGAATATACTGATGGATCAATCATCCCAGAATTCATCACCTATTCAACCTTACTTCAATTTGAATGCACTTCTAAAGAGGATCAAGAAGTTAGAGAAAGTGGTACATAACCTTATACATGCAATTGAGAATATTTCTGAAATATTGGATCATCTGGATTAACGGCTGAAGGAGCATTTTGAACATACTAGACGTATTGAAGACGTTTGAACATGCTTGGATCGAGGAAGATTCGATAGATGAATTTCCTTATCAAATTTTCTACAACTTGTACGTGCATTACCAATCTATGAGAGATATCCAAGAGGACGAGAGTGAAGAAACTGTTTGAACTTATTTATGCATGAAATACTTATTTAGTACTACTTGCTTATGTTATTGTGTTTTGTTGGATTTTATTTACTTTCATTATTGAAATCTATTTGTGTTTGTTGTTGAGTAATTGATGTTTATATTTCAGTGTTAGGATGTTTTTTATTAGATAGAAAACTATTAGTTTGTAATAGTGTGGATTATATATATAAAAGTGAGTTTTGTTTTGATTGTGAAATTTGAGTGTTAGAAAAATAATTAATTATTAGTATACGTGTTTATTTAAGTTAATTAGAGGTTTACGTAAAGTGGTACGCAGCAGATTTCTTAAGAAAATGAAATCTGGAAGAATTAGGCTTTGGCGCCTGAAGCGCCAAATTGGCGCCTAAGATGCTGAATTCTCAAAAACGCTTTGCTACTTTAAAAACTCCAAAATTGCCCAGTAAAACAACATTTTTATTTCTTGGGTCATCTCCTACATATAAACCATAACTTATGGTTTCTATTGTGAGGATTTGAGATGATTTTGAAGGCCAAAAATCATAGATTTCATCTTTTCTTGGTGAGAGCATCACTTTAACATAGAAATTTTTGCTCTTCACCATGGATTTCTCCTACATTATGTAATATCCAAAATTTGGGGATTTTTTGAAAAAGCTTAAAGAAAATCCATGGTGAATTTTTTTTTGCCAAATAATCTTGTCGAACTAGATTTTTAATTTTAGAGTTTATTTGGATTTTATTTGAACTTTCAAAGAAATACCTATGGCTCCACGAGTAAGAGAGGAAAACCTACGGGAGATTTTGATATGAGAAAATTTGTCAATTATAAGGCAAAACATAGTAACAAAACTCAAATGGGCTCAAGAAAATTAATCCAGGAACAGGGATTTGCTAACTCGGGTGACGAGATCGAGATGTTGATTGTTGCCAGAAATTGGGAGAGGTTTTGCTAATTTGTTGCAGTAGCTATTTTTTCTATGATCTGGGAGTTTTATGCCAACTTACGATTCACTACTAATGTCATGTTCTCGTCAGAGTTAAGGAAGTTGAATTTTATAGAGAAAGGATAAAGGCATTTTATGAATTAAGGAATGTATTCCATTGTGGATATGTTGCATTCATGGTGACTGATTCATCACTGAATGAAGTAATAGACTTTATGACTGATGGAAGGGGAGAATGGAAAATTAAGAATAAAAAGAAAATTAATTTCTTCGCTTTCATGATGACTTTTCAATCAAAAGTGTGGATTACTTCATCTCTGCTAAGTTGCTTCCAAAAAATCATCTAAGTGAAGTAACAAACTATAGAGCTATGTTAAACATCCGCATTTAGAAAATGAAGGCAGTTGATGTTGGTGCTTTTATAGTACATCTTGCTTGAAGTATAGTCAGGAGTGCTAGAGCTAGTGGTTTGCGATACCCTGCCCTGATTTTCACGAGAATAATCAAGTGTAGAGTCTCATAGGAATTAAGAGAAGATGCAACCACAAAATCCTATTGGGAAATATAAAGTTCAAAGAATTGAGTCATTTATTTAATCCCGGAGTTTAGGTAGTGACAGACCCTCAACATTTGCTGCAGGGCCATCTACTTCTTACTCTGCTTCGCTTGAGAATATTTTGGAGCAATTTATGATTCATCAAATGGATAATGTAAATATGCAAAATATGATTGAAGGAATTGAAGCAAGGAATGCTTATAATTATGAATATAAGCAGAGGAGAGTTCAACATGTAATTGCATTTAAGGTAGCAATGGTGAAATTTTTAAGGAGTGATAATACTGTGGATTTTATAACTTCCTCAAGTTTCACTCCTTATACGCCAGATCATGATGAAGAAAAAGAAGAAGATGACGATGTTGATGATGAGAAAGAGGATGAAGATTGATATTTTAGGAGTTTAACTTGTTTGTTAATTAGTTTGTTTGTTATCTTGATTGTGTTGTTATGTATATTCTTTAAAACTGTTGTAGTAAAACTTTCATTTTAATGTTGTACTGTGAACTGTAATTGTAATTTTAGATTTTTACTTTTTCTATATTTTTAGTATTTTCAACTTCTGTTTTTGTTTTTAATTCTCAGCAAATCCTTATTAATATATTATATTTCATTTATTGATTTAAATCCTATATTTTTAAAGTTAGTACATGCAGTATACAGAGCCTAGTTTCATATTAAAAAATCCTCTGCATATTAGTTTTTATTTTTATGCATTTACTATTTTCTTTCAACTACAAAATTTTGTACTGAACATTTTAAATTACTTAAAAATTTAAGTTTGGGGGAAAGAAAAATTAAAAAAAAATAAAGAAAAAGTAAACTAAATTTTATTTGTTCTCCTTTAACTATATTTTTAAAATTAATTTAACATGATCTAGGATATTAAGATTTAACTTTAAATGACTATGTTTGTGTTTGTAAATATTAAGGTAAATTTAGGCAAAAGTTTTTAATAATGAAGGTCAATTCTAAAGTTAATGATATTTGGTATGAAAGGATAAGACTATGTTTCTCTACTTAAAGTAAAGAAAATTGTATTTTTGAAGTATAAAGAATCGTAGAGTTTCATGTAAGAAAAAAAGAATGAGACCTTAAGAAAAATCATCAAAACTAATATGAATTTATAAAGTGAAGAAAGGTAAAAAGTTTTAACTTTAAGAAAAGGATAGTGAAGTTGAAAATTATTAAAGACTATTCAGATATAGTAATCCTTACTTAAAAAAGAAAAAGAAAAGAAAGGATTTAAAAGATCCTAAAAGAAAAAATGAAAAGAAAAAGAAACAGAAAAGAAAAGAAAAATGTGCGAGGAGAAGATTGAAAAGATGCTTAATTAAAAATTGGCTTCACTTGTATCAACTTAGGAAAAAGGCTTTATTATATTTTCTAAACTTGTACTTGAGTATTAGCACCTTTACTAGCAAAGTTTTCAAGAAGTTCTTTTTCATATGGATATTCTAAGTATCCTTGATATGAGAAATTACAATTCTTCTTGAAATAAATAGAGATTCAAAAATCTTAGATTTGATTAGTAAGTACTCTTACACTTACAGTTTGAATCTAAGTTATTAAAACTTTTTCTTAAATTTTATTGTTTTATTATTGAAACTAAAGTATAGAAGTTAATAAGTTAATCTCTATTCTAAGTCATATATTTTTATGTAGTAAATGTGTCACTTGAGGACAAGTAACATTTATGTTTGGGTGATTTTGATACACCAAAATAATGTGTTGTTTTAAGTATACATTTAATGCTTATTTTTTGTTATATTACACATTAAAGAAGGGCATTTTCATATTTTTGTTGCAAATTTATCAATTTTAGGCATTTGGAGCAAAAGTAGAAAAAAGGACAAAATATAGAGCCAAAACAACAAATTTTGTGATTATGGGCCTGAAGCGCCAGAACTGGAGCTTGAAGAGCCATAATCAGCGCCTAAAGTGCCAAAACCCAAAATAGGATGATCTTAAGTGATTTGGCACCTGAAGCGCTTGAACTAGTGCGTAAGGCGCCAAAGATGACTTTTTATGAATTAAAACGGTTCGGGACAAATTTTGAAAGAATTTCAAGAGGACCACTTGTTATAAATGCCCCATGGAGTGATTAATACATTTAGACACTTTGGAAGATTCTTTTATGAAGGGATATGTCTCTTGGATCAATAGAAATGTCTTGAAATTCAAAAGGTTTAACTTTTGAATAGAATTTTGGAGAGAATTTTGATATCTTTTTGGAGGGAAGTAACCTCTAATAAAAGAGAGGGAAGTCTAGGGCATCAAGATGGAGGTGTGAAGGGGAGTTCAAAGGTTGAATTGAGGCATGATAGAAAGAAAAATAGTCAAGTGCTTTGAGATTTTCTTTAAGGATTGTAAGAGGATAGGGAATGTGAGAGGTTTCTTCTTCATTACTCTCGTAAGAGAGAATTGAGAGTTTTTTTAAACAGGAAAAATTATTGAAGAGAACTTTTAGGGATTTTCTTGGAAAGGATTGTGAGATAAATTGTGTCTTCTATTTTTTAGTTTTTGTAAACTTTTTTTTAATATATGAAATCTGTGTTTTGCTGTTTCCTTCCCATGAATTCTAAGTAGTCTTCTCTTACTTTAAGAAATGGTTTTGTGAAGAATTGATTTTGTTTTATACTAATTTTAAATGTTAAAAATTTATGATGTTTCAAACTATTATCTTCATTTAATTTTCAATCTGACCAATTGAAATTTTAAAATGTGCTGAGAAACATATGATCCGAAAGGGCTATGATTTCTACAACATAGTGAGATTCACATTTGATTCCATGAGAGAGGATGTCATCGATGGGGTTGAGAAAAAATAATTAGGGAAATATACTTTGTTGGATGCAAAATTGGAGATCTTAAGGTGACAGATTTAAATCCCCAATTTGGTCCAGTTGATTGTAAACTAATGCAAGATTATTAGTCCTCAAGTGAGGGAATAGTAAGAGCTTTAGAGTGGTAGCCAGTATCCTTTCAGCCTAACCATAGAACTAGGGACCGAACTGTGGATTAGTCAATGTTCTTTATGCACATGAAAGAGGGTAAAGAATAGGATTGCTCCTGTTTGGTACAAAAAAAAATTTATATATTTTTAAATGATTTTAATTTCTTCACAATTCATATACTCATTTTAAAGGGGAAGGATGCTTTCTTAAATCTAAACTCTTTGAAACAAAATCTTTATTTAGACTTCATAAGTTTGCTTTTGAAAGTTTAGTAATTAGTCAATTTAATTAGTTCCTTTTACCTAGATTTTGTTTATCACACACTTGATTATTTTTAAAATAAAAATTTATACTTCATTTTTGTAGTTTGAATTGTGTTTTACATTATAGTCATAATAATTTACCTATAGGCATTTCCAACTTCCTTGTGGGATCGATATCTAGGACTCCATTAGAGCCCTTTATTACTTAAGCAATACATATACTTGCATTATTATTAGGGGATTTGGCAGTTTTCGATAAATAATATTTTAGGATTTTTAAACGATAAAATTATTCTTACTAAAGCTATTTTGCTCGGTTTACATTACATATTTATTATTATAACTATTATGTGTATTTTGTGATATTGAAAAATATTTACAAAATTAACATACAAAAATCCGCCGCATCACCCCTCTCACGAGATGATTAAAACATCAGGTTCATTGAGCGTAGGATAGTTTAATCAATCAAACTCTAAGTTTAATTCTAGATGATTAATCAAAAAATATAATAAGTTTAGATGAACTCAGAATGTTTCAAAGGATTCTAAATGTTGCTTGGGGTCATGCTCCGAGCACCTTTACAAGCTTTTGGATATTTTGAAGGGCTATTGAACCTATTATAATTTGCTAAAAAAACATCCATTTAAACTTCTAGGAAACCATCAAATGTGACACAAAACTTATTAGGCATAGCTTGAACCTTCTTCCTTATTTTCCTTTCCTATAATTTTATTTAAATTTCTGCGAAATTATATATATACTACAAAGCTAATCTTTCAGCGAGCACAATATTTAATTTCTATCATTTCACTTACTGTAATTTACTTTTGCTTTAAAACTTTATACATGCTTGGTTGTAAATTTTATTTTACCAGCAAAAAAAAAGACAAACCTTCCAATATCAATTAAATCTTTTTAAAAATTAAACAACATTTTCAAAACCAAAACAAAAACATCAATTTCATAACACATTCTTTTGAATTTACGGGAGTCCATCAAATAAGGTAACCTATGGTTGCTAATGTGATATCCCTGGTTTAAATTGGTTTAATAACTTATTTAAGCTTAGTGATTTCAAAAGAAAACTGTGGTACCAGAACGAGGGAACCGTGGGATCCTAATCGGTGTCACTCTATTCAACTTTAACACCCCCTCCTGATTGAACATAAAGTTGTTATTTAAACCTTTAAACCTTAGACTTTAGGACAACTACATCACTACAAAGCTTGGATCAAGCACCGTAAGCAGAACAATAAGGATGCACAGAAGAAAAACTGGGAATAGTATGACAGTTTTTGATAAGCGGTTTAATATGATATGTATATAAATTTGATAAGATGTTGTAGTAGCTAGTAGATTCAATTACTTTTCCTTCCTACTACATATTATGGAATTAATTGTAAATTATGGAATTAATTGTAAAATAATTAATTGTAAAATGTTTAAAAATGTAAGTTTGGGGGAAAAGAAAAATTTTTTTACTTGATTTTTCTAGTGAAAAATTTAATATGATATGTATATAAATTTCATATGTAAGTTTGGGGGAAAAGAAAATTTTATTTTAGAATAGTATGACAGATTTTGATGGACCGTTCATCATGTCATGGTTCTTTTTTAATTATTGGGATATGGTGATGCCTGGTGTTGGTGCTCGAGAACCAATATCTCAGGGATAGTCTTATCTTTGGGATTAGAATCTATAAAATCATTTATAAGTACCCAATATATTTGTGTAGTGATTCTGTTAGAAATTGAAAGTAAGTAAGTGAAATGTGATGAATAAAAGTAAGAATTGACCTCATTTATTAAAAATATGTTTGTGTTTGTGTTACAATAATATATAGGACTTGAAGAACTTTTTTATATTCCAATCCCTATGGTTCGGGTCACAAACTAGCCACTTTATGGCTAATTAATTTGATGAAATCGACTTATTGCATAAACAAGAGCATCGCTTTCATGAATAATGACTACTTTCTTACGATTTACCTTTTTAGAAGGCCACTAAAAATTATTTTCCAATTTTCACAAAAACTCATTTAAATTATTTTCCTATCGTAAAAAACTTATTTAAATTACAATATAGTAATTTAGCGGATATATCGGTTCTCGAGCACCAACACAGGCATCACCATTACCATCTCTCCATCTAACTCATTTAATAGCATGAGAGGGAAGATATTGATGTTAATTTAAAACATGTCACTATATCTATCTTATTACAAAAAGTATGTTACTCTATGCAATAAATGACGCTGCTTTTTAAAAAGAGTAGTCTCATTTATGCAAATAAAACCACGGTTATAAAAGAGCAGTCTCATTTAGTGATACTTCCATACTTTTTGTTATATGCATAGAGTAACATTATCTTATGTCAAAGAATATGAGGGAGTTATTACAAAATTTTATGCATCGCTTTCATAAAATAAGATCCACCACATTCAAATACAAACCTATCTTTGCTAGAAATCACAGGAATTTCCCAGAACGGATTATGAAATAAGTTTAAAATTAAGTTACATTAATTTTAAAAATACTGTATTGTAATTCAACTTATTTAAATTACAAAATACAGTAATTTAGCTGATATATCGGTTCTCGAGCACCAACACCAGGCATCACCATCTCTCTATCCTGATTATGAATGCATATAAATTTGATAGAATGTTGTAGTAGCTAGTAGATTCAATTACTTTTCCTTCCTACTACATATTATGGAATTAATTGTAAAATATTTTAAAATTTAAGTTTGGGGGAAAAGAAATTTTTTTTTTGAAAAGAGGTAAACTAAATTTGATTTGTCCATAATTAACTATATTTTTAAAAAGAGCAGTCTCATTTATGCAAATACAACCATGGTTATCTAACTTATTAAAAAGAGCAGTCTCATTTTAGGCGGCGAGTTTAAAACATGTCACTATATATATCTTATTACAAAAAGTATGTTACTCTAAAAACTAGGAATAGTATGACAGCAACCATGGTTTACATAAAGTGATACACAGTAGTATGGTAGCAATCATGGATATGGAACTAAATAGTGAATAATTTAGGTACATAAAATAAGCTTCACAATCTAAGGGATTTATTTAAAAATGTCTCCATGGCAAGCTATGGCCATCAACCATGGTTATTTGTTACAGCTAAGATAAGAAGTATATAAAAAAATTGTGTAAAAAGGTGGTCATATGACATGATATATAGCACCTAAATCAATAATTCAAGAGCTAAAATTGGGCATCTATGAAATATGTGAACAAAATAATTGAAAATACAATAGAACAAGCAAAAGGATATTTTCTAGTAAAAAAATTTCTCTTTTCCCCTTCTTCCCCTTTCACTCTTGCTATATTTTGTTCACATATAACATATATGATATTTTAATTCAACTTATTTAAATTACAATAAGTTGGATTAACAAATCCTGGAAAGATAGGTTTGTAACAAATAACAGGAATTTCCCGGAACGGATTATGAAATAATTATTAGACTTAAATACAAACCTATCTTTCCTAGAAATCATAGGAATTTCCCAGAACGGATTACGAAATAAGTTTAAAATTAAGTTACATTAATTTTAAAAATATTGTATTGTAATTCAACTTATTCAAATTACAATACAGTAATTTAGCTGATATATTGGTTCTCGAGCACCAACACCAAACATCACCATCTCTCTATCCTGATTATGAATGTATATAAATTTGATAGGATGTCGTAGTAGCTAGTAGATTCAATTACTTTTCCTTCCTACTACATATTATGGAATTAATTGTAAAATATTTAAAAATGTAACTTTGGGGGAAAAGAAATTTTTTTTTTGAAAAGAGGTAAACTATATTTTATTTGTCCATAATTAACTATATTTTTAAACAGAGCAGTCTCATTCAAATACAACCATGGTTATCTTTGCATATAGCTAAATGCTTATACTTTTTGTAATAACTCCCTCATCTCCAAATAACACCAAATGAGATTGCTCAACCTAAATCCTCGTCGGCTACTTTCCCTTATCGATTGTTGCCACCATCCCAGATTTCTTCTCAAATGTCGTGACTACTCTAGATTTCTCAGGTCTAAAATTAACTCCTGCCTGCTCACAAAGTGTGTAAATAAGAGCAGGGTGTGCCAATCCACTAGAAGTCTCTTTCAGAGCAATAGATCGAGTGCTCCCCTAAAATTGTGTCGACAGCTTCTGGCGACTCCAATAGGGATATAGCTTCTGTTTCCATTTAAATCAAGGAATATTATCTTCATACATCAGTAATGTGTTCATGTCCCTCATAAACTAGATTACCTTTCTTCTGTTGGCATGCTTCACGCATTTCTTTCTTAAGAAAGTACGGTCAACTCCTTCGTACCTCAGAACCGTCTCTTCGATCACCTTTGAACAGAGAGGATCAGGAGTTTTTCTCTAAACCAGCACAAAGAAAATAGAGCACCAACACCAGACATCACCATATCCTAAACTAAATAGTTACCAGAGCAATCTCTAAAGATACCACTAGCCTCAGCCTTCTATATATACCAACTACCATCAACATTAGCTTTAATCTAGCCCACAGATGGAGAGAGCCACGTAACCAACTTAATAGAGACAGACTTAGAAAATGGGGTGTTAACAAATAACCCACCCTTAAACATGCACTTGATTTTATGTATGTTAAAATATTTTTATAAAATTAGATGAAGATACTTAAAAAACTCAAATAAAAATATTTTTTTGAATAAACTTTAAAAACCTAAAAATTTGAGATGTTTATGAAAAAGTTAATCCTTTGTGAGATAAATTAGCAAATACTATTACGCAAATATAAAAGATATGCTTGAAGAATCACAAATAAAAATTCATTTTTATAAAAATAGTTAGTGATTAATTAATATATAAGAAACAATAAAAAAAGATTATTATAAAAAGTGGTTTAGTTGTAAAAGAGAAACTGCTAAGAACATGATGAACAGGCACCCGATCAAGGGCAGTCATGTTTGTTGTCTATCTTCTGTCGTTATTCAGTTTCCTCTACTTGTCACGAAATGCAATCCTGTATAATTTGCATAAAATTACCGGTGAAGTTAGCTTCCTACAACTCAGTTATATATTAAAATTCAAGGTGCATCCAATATTATGTGTAAGAAGGGAACGACATTACAAGGGTTCAGGTGCACCTTCAGAACTCCCGCCCACTGTTCCATTGGAACCATCTACAATACTGTATCATGGTGACACCATGGAATAATACGATAAATGGGCTTATGCTTTAAAAATGAATATTTCAATCTATCTATGTGTATTCCTAGCAGGCCAAGTCCACTACAAGTTTGTCCCAAGAAGGCAGCATCGTTGAAAGTGTTCAAAATGGGCTCAGGTAGCCCATATTCTAGCCTTGTTGACCGTTCATCATGTCATGGTTCTTTTTTATGTATCTTTGTTTAGAGACGGGATTCAATTCAATTTCAAAAAAGGCTCAGGTGCCTGTTCATCATGTATCTTTCTCACGAAGTCTGAGTAGTTTACTTTATCTTTCTCCATACTCTGAGATATGGTGAAATGAAGATTTATTCTGGATATGCCAATATTAAAATATAAAATAAATTGTGATGATTTTTCAACTCCGAATTTAGTTTACTTTTCGATTTGACCAATTGAAATATTAAAATATGTTGTGAAACAAATGATCTGGGAAATTTATGATTTCCACAACATGGTGAGAGTCACATTCAATTTCATGAGTGAGGGTGTTATCCAAAACTTCATTCTTGGAACTAAGTGCAAATAAAAAGAGAAATATACTTTGTTGGGTGTAGAGTTGAATCTACTAGCTACTACCGTCTCACCGCCAGTGTTTAGAGACGGGATTCAATTGGATTTCAAAAAAGGCTCAGGTGACTGTTCATCATGTATCTTTCTCACGAAGTCTGAATAGTTTACTTTATCTTTGTCCATACTCTGAGATATGGTGAAATGAAGATTTATTCTGAAATGCCAATATTAAAATATAAAATAAATTGTGATGATTTTTCAATTCTGAATTTAGTTTACTTTTCGATTTGACCAATTGAAATATTAAAATATGTTGTGAAACAAATGATCTGTGAAATGGAGTATGAGTTCTACAACAGAGTGAGGATCACATTTGATTGCGGAGGGATCCCTCGGCCCTCGTTCTGCTGCACATCGGGCCGCTCTCGAGCCGGGGGGGGGGGGGGGGGGGGGGGCGCAACGAGCAACGTGAAAAAATCTCTACTAATCGTGCTCCAACACCAGGCATCAATGAAAATCATGGGAGCTAATTTCATGGTTCTTTTCAGCTAACTATCATACTTTTATCAAGATAGTTACATGATTTTCTCGAGCACCAACACGAGGCAACGGATACTTAATCTCGAAATTAGCTCGAGATTAATTTTGAGTTTATAAGAGGTTGACATGGTGTGGTATACAACACGTCACTTTTCTATACTTAGGTACATATAACAAATTAGGAATGCTATTTAAGGAATGATAATGTTACTCTATGCATATTTAGTTTAAAATTATCAGCATATAGAGTAATGTTACTTATGCTATAGAAACCTATGTTACTCTGTGCTATTTTCTCGAAATATATTTCGAGAAAATATATGTAATATACAATATATAAATTTTATCTTTCTTTAATTAATATTTACAACGATATTTGCTTTTTGTTTTATTTATATGTAACAAAGTATACTTTGTGATTTGTAATCCACAAAGTATATTTTCTGATAGATTAGATACTCTATCATTACATATATTAGTCAACAACAGATATATGTTAAATATATCTCAAAAATTAATTAGCAGGTTGCGTAGTACGTCTTCAGGTATCGTCCATTGATTAGTAGCATGGATCTCTCACCACGGAAATCTACTAGCTGGTAGGTTTGTATTTGAATGACTAAAATTATATGCTGCATTACAAATTACTATTAAATGAGACATACTTAAGATGGGTTAAGCTTTTAGGCGACGACATTTCTAATATCTCCTTAATCTTTTCTGGATCTATTCAATCCAGCGATATCGTACTACAAATTCCAGGAATTTCCCAGAAGTTACATCAAAGACGCATTTTAAGAGATTTATCTTAAGATTATATAGACGTAGTCATTCAAATACAAACCTATCTTAGCTGTAACAAAATTTTATGCATCACTGTTATGAAATAAGTTTTTGGGAGTTATTAGCTTCAATTATATTATACAGACGTTTGTAATACTAAAGAAAACAAACGTCTTCTTTTAGGATTGTAGTGAAATGCCAAAGTGTAGTATTATGTTCTATATCAATGAAAATCATGAAAATACATTCTTTACTTCAAAAATAAATGTTCCATCTAGTGCTAATTTCATTACTATTAAATTAGATATAGGATTGGCATAAGATAGATATTTCATAGAGTAACAACCATGGTTATCTATCTTCAAGGCGGCGACATTTCTAATATCTCCTTAATCTTTTCTGGATCTAACTCAATCCAGCGATGTCGTACTACAAATTTTATGCAAAATTTTATGCATCGATGTCGTACTACAAATTTGGCATTTGTAATAGAATGGCATTTATTATAATATTAATGTTCCATCTAGTGAAAAGCCAAAGTGTAGTATTTTTTGATAATTATAAATGCCAAAGTGTATTATTTAACAAAGAGCTAATCAATTATTTTAAATGGCATTTATTATTTGGCATCTAGTGAAAAGCCAAGGTGTAGTATCATTAAACAAACCTCTAATACTGGCTTTTCACTATATAAAATCATGATCATGCTAAGATGAAAACCTCAAATCTATTGTGCTCGAACTCTGGCCTCCCTCTGTTTTTCTTCAAATGTATTATATGGAAATGTTCAAACGATATAAATATATATAATAACTGATTAGCTCTTTGACCCTCACTGAGCAAGGTCAAAGAACAATTAAATATTTCTACCAAATTTATTTGACAAAATATTTGAACATTGGTGGTAGCATTTTGGATGCTTCAACCTTATTTGACAAACTATTTTAAATGATAAAAGAAAGATAGAATTTATAATATATAGAGGTTGACGTGGGTTTCTAGTGAAGATGGTACAATAAACAATCCAATGTTTAAAAATTTTGAGTTGTTTTATATTTTGAATGTTGTGGTGGTGAATTTTATTTTGGTTGATTTTAAGAAATTTGTAGTACGACATCGCTGGATTGAGATAGAATTACTTCAGAAATTAATGTTCCATCTAGTGCTAATTTATGAATGGATTTTTTTCATTCATAAAATTTGAGTATCGTCCGTTGATCAACAATATGGGTCTTTCGCCTCGAAAAGCTACCAGCTGGCAGGCTCCCCCTGAGTAGCCCTTTTTTGTATTTAAATATAAATGAATAATACTTAAATTTAAACTTCAATTAAATTTTTCAGGAAATTTTTTATGAATAATTGCACTACACTCTTCGCTAAGTGCTACAGTTTCGAATAATTGCACTACACTATGAGTAGACCTTTCTGAACGATGAAACACTCCGTGAGAGAGCTAGTTGGCTTTAAAATTTGTGTCGGGAAAGTGATATCTATGATAAGGACACGAAAACTATTTAATAATTAGTGGCGCTAAAAAAAATTAGGGAGTAAACGGTTCTACAACAACACGAGGATCTAGTACAATAAATCTTTTCTTAAACTTAAACGACATAATCCGTAGGACTTCAAGGTTGTCCGCCTAGTACGACATAAATCCTCATTTTTATCTTTAGGCATTTGTACAATCATATCGTGCAATTTAAGCCCTAACTTTCTTTAGGTTCCGAGGTTGTCACTTGTTGTGATGTAAACCCTCCTATCTTCCAGGCTATTTGTGTGATCGTCTGACACAAATGTGTAAGCCTTATATAATAATAAATAGAAAAATGAAACATTTCATTTAATATATTCTCACCAATTTTGAAGCCAAATAATGGGATAGCTTAGGAAGTCACTGAGGTTCTCCTCATGATCTATGACATTTCTTAGCTCTTCTTCCTTTGGATTCCAAAATAAAATGTTTCAGATTTGAGTGTTTCCCATTTCACTCCTCTTTGACTGATATTTAAAATTTCCTTCCTTTTAAAATTCTTGAAGGCATGATTTTATGATATAAATCAAGAGTTTTGTTAAATGACTTAAGTTATTTAGATGTAATTAACTATAGTGGTTTGCCCTTATAGAAAATGTTAATAACCCATTTTAGTATAAACCCAATCTAATCTTCTATAGTAGTTAAGGGAATTTGTTGGAATATAAAAAAATGCTTCACAGACCAAAATGATGTCATAAATTCTTTATTTTATTCAATTGAGCCTATTATTTAGTACTGTACCTATTTTTCGGGGTAGGTATATTGCTGGCGATGTAGTTCTTGATCATTTAAACTATTGTCTATATGGGATTGGTTCGATCTCGTATTTTCAAAAATTAAAATATTAGTTTTTCAAAATTACAACACTATTTTTCTTAAAGTCCAAATTTATATGTATATTAATTTTAAAGAAATACACGCACACATTTCCCTGCCGACAATTTATGACAACTCCGCTGGGGATTAGTTTCTCTCTCAATTAAGATCATAAAATTTTGCCTTCATACATCGGTAGTGTGTCCATGTCCCTCATGGGCCAGATTACCCTCCTTCCATCGGCATGCTTTACTAATTTATCTCTTGGGCGTACGGTAAACTCTTTTGGATTCCAGGACCATCTGTTTAATCACCTTTAAGTAGAAAGGTTAAGGAGTCCTTTAGGACTTTAACTTCTATATGTGGTCAGACCCCCAATAGGTATGTTGGTAAACTAGTTTGTATCTGGGCAAAGTGCGTTGTGAAGTCAGTCCCGCATTGGGTCCTAAACTTCACCCTTTTTTTCCTTTGTACCTTTCGAGTCTGGTTTGATACTTTGTAAATCGAGCCAAGTTGTTATGTTTTTTAATCACTTGCTTAATTTAATTAAATTCTGTGACAATTAATTTACTTAACGAATGATAAGCTTAAATTAAATCTTAAAATACTCACAAAATGAAATCAAACAAAAATAATAAAGGTGTGTCTAGTCTGTTGGACGACCATCGTTAATTTTTAGTGCTTGCACTTGAATTACAAGGTATTGGTCAATACTAACCCTCAAAAGTTTTCTTTGAAGCTGCTACATTGGCATTTGACTTTGATTTTTTCTTGCAACCTACCCACAGACTGAGAGGCCCGCAACATCTCCCTTATAATCAAGTTTGGAGATGAATTTGATGAGCTTGAGGTCATGCTTGGCAAGGCCCCATTCATTGTAATGAATGGCGCCTACCCAAAAATCCAAGAACCATATGCAAGATTTACCAGAGTTTTCCCAAGGACTTCCCTTCTTACAATAAGGAAAAGATCATTTTCATCCTAACACTGGTTAAGTTTGTTGTCTTTGGGTCTGCTAGATCTATTGTCTCTACGCTAAGAAGAGTCGTTCATCTACCCCCCTGAATTCACTGTTACTGAGCTGGATTTGACCTTCTTGAGGTCATGCTTGGCAAGGCCCCATTCATTGTAATGAATGTCGCCGCCCCAAAAATCCAAGAACCATCTGCAAGATTTACTTGAACTGCCCCCAGGACTTCCCTTCTTACAAGAAGGAACAGATCATTTTCATCCTAACACCTATTAAGTTTGTGTTTTTGGGTTTGCTTGATCTAGTGTCTTTGTGCCAAGGAGAGTCGTTGCATCTACCCCCACAGAATTCACTGTTACTGTGCCTACTGTGCTGTCTACAAAAGGGAAAGAAGTTTTGATTGATGAAGATTCAGCTGATGTGTTTGCTGCCCTGCCATCAATGTTTGAAGCTGGTTTCAGTTCTAAATCTACGCCACTAACAAAGTCATAAAAGAGAAACTAAAACTATAAGATTCAGAGGGCTGCTAGGGCTTAGACTACAAAAATACACCCTGTTGATGAGATTCCTCCTAAGAGGAACTCGAATTGTGTGAGATTGATCCTCTTCTACGCGGGAGTAGGTTTCATCCATTGATGGATACTACTAAAGAAGAGAGTATCCATAAGATTGTTGCTACTCTGTCGATACCTCATGATCGTGATAGGGAGAGGGAGAAGCCCACTCCTATTATTGAAGTTTGTACTGCATTTGATAGACTTGATGCTAAAGTGGGGTGTACTTTCATTGAGTCGCTTAAACGAGTAGGATGCAAAATTACACCACGGATGAAGAAATAAATTTGAAGGGATGTCAAATCGGCCCGTCAGCTCTAGAAATCAGTTGAAATTTTAGCAGCTCGTATTCCTGTTAAATTCTGCCTTGGAAATCAAGTCAGTACTACTACCACCATCACATATTCTACCACCACCGCATTGAGACCCGCAGGACGCTGACCTCTCAATTCATGTCTGGATCCAAGAATACCACCTGTCATTGTTTGTGATGACTTTCCAACGAGGAATAAAGGAAAGAAGTCACATGTTGATGTACTTGGTCCACAATGGAGCCTGCCTCTCTTTGACCCACCGATGACTCTTCTGAGACACCCCATCCCAAGGCATCAACGTCAAAGAAAAAGGTATGGGTACCTAAGGTTGTCACACCAATACATTTAGATGTCCCTATAGGATAGTACCGGAGAATGAAGCATATGTTTATTCTATCAAAAGTTGTTAACACCTTTACTGCAAAGCCTGCTGAAGAACCCATTGAAGAAAGACCTCCAGATATTAAAGTGATTCAAGAGAAGATGATTGAGGATAAAGTATACAAACTCAAGGCTAAGATTTTTGAGTTGGCTAGAGAGCGAGGAGTGGGTGTTGAGAAAGAAGATTTCAATTCCATAGATTATCCTGATAAATAGCTCATATAGATGAATGTCATTGAGATAAGGGTGGCTACATCTGTGCGTGATGTTCCACTTTTCGGTGAGGAGAACACCGTAAATGGCCTGCAAAGGGCCATTCAACTAAGGGATAAACAGATTATCCGAATGAAGAAAAGGATGGAAGTGATGTCTGCTGCCATGGTCACCATGACTAAATGCAAGTATAGACTCAGTCATTGCAGATGGCTTCGCCGGATGTTAACCAGCCAGAAATTGTACACATTACATATGACAGAAGGGATGTAGCTTCTACTAGTAAACATGAACAACCAAATAACGATTCTGCCTAGAGTATGTCTCGGAGAAGGATATCAATCACTAGTTTGAACAACAAGTCAGAGAGGCCATAGCCCAGTCCAAGGGTGGTGCATCAGTTTTAGGGGGTAGACCTTACTCAGAGGAGTTTGATGTCATACCATATCCTAAGGGCTTTGTGTTGCAAAATTTCAAGACTTTCGACGCGACCTAAAATCCTTGCTGATGCACCAAAAATATATGGATTTTTAGACCTATATTTTATACTCATTTTTTGTGATATTACACTTTAAAGGATGGTATTTTTTTATGTTTTGTTGTAGGTTGATGATTTTTAGGACTTGAAGCAAAAAGGAGGGAAAAAAGATGGAATTTGGAGTCAAAATGACATCTTTGAGGAAAAACTCGGCGCGGACGGCGCCAACATGAAACAGGAGTCCAAAATAGTGAGGGCGTCGACGACCCCATTTGATATATAGTAAAGAATTAAATTAGGACAACGGGCACCGATGGCATGATCGTAGGTGCCGACGTCGCCAAGGTCAGTGCTGGCCAAAATTCTAGAAGATTCAATGAATTGGAGGCTTTTTGAAGAGTTATTGGAGGCACCTCTTATAGAACTGAGATTACGCTTTATTTAGAGCAAAAATTGCTCAGAAAAAGGGGTCGTTAGAGGAGGCTAGAGTTTAATTGAGTTTACTTATGTGTTCTATTTTTTAGTGTGGTGAGCCCTAAGTGTGATTCTCTCATAAGAGTTGTTAAGAGAAGGAGAGAAGTGAGAGATTTCTTTTCCATACATCGTTAATGAGAAAATCAAGAGTTTTGTAAGGAGAGAAAGAGTCCAAGAGATGCTACAAGGGATTTGCTTTAAGAACGGTTACGGATAAGTGATGTTTGTTTATTATTATTGTGTAAGCTTTCTTTTATTTATGAAATTTGTACTTTTTTGTATCCTTCTCGTGAGGTCTGAGTAGTTTTCTTTATTTTTCTCCCTACTCTAAGATATGGAAAAATGAAGAGATAATTTGGATGTGTCAATTTTAAAATTTAAAATAACTTGTGATGATTTTTTCACTCTGTTCTTAATTTACTTTTTGATTTGGATAGTTGAAATGTTAAAATTTGTTGTGAAACATATGATCCGGGAAATGAAGTATGAGTTGTACAACGAAGTGGGAATCACATTCAAATCTATAAAGGAGTGTTTCATTCATGGAATTAGGTGCAAATAAATAGGGAAATATATATTATTTGACTAAGAATTGGAGATTTTAGGGTGACATACTAAAATCCCCAATTTGTTCTTAGTGTTTAATAACCCAATCAAGAGTTAGCCTTCAAGGAAAGGGAAGTGAGAACTCTGGAGTGAGAGTCATTATCCTCCCAGCCAAACCACGGATTTAGAGACTAAACCTAAGATATAACACTTGACTAAGGGTAGAGCATTAAAATTGCTCCTATTTGGCACAATACAAATTCAAATAATTTATCTCTCTCATTTAACCAAAAACTCATTGTAGTGGGAGAGTTGCTTTCTCATATTTGATAACTTCATGACAGAAACATAGTTTTGTAGTTATAGTTTAACTTTACTTTACAGTCTTGCTAGTAATTGATACTTTAGTTCTGATAGCACCTTAAACATTGGAAATTTGTATCATAGACTTTCTTTATTATTGTGAAGTTCCTAATCTAAATTACCATCTCAAATTTAAACCTTTCTCGTGGGATCTCTCGTGGGATCGATGTTTGGGGCTCGTGGGATCGATGTTTGGGGTTTAAACAGAAATTCTTGCATTACTTAATAACAATATGTATACTTGCTTATAATCCCAACATAAATTGCTTTAATTTTCAATTCATCAATAATGAAAGAAATTTTTGGCGTCGCAACAAAGCAGAATCAAATTTATTAATTTTACACAACTATAATTTTTGGGATCAAATTTTTGGCGTCGTTTCTGAGGAATGTTATGGTAAATTAAATATATTTAGTAAATTATAAAATTTAGCGATAAATTTATATATATAAAAATTAAAAATCATTAAAAAAATTATTAATAAATCATTTATGAGTATTTTTACAAAATTTTTCTTTGCTTATTATGTTTGTTTATGAGTAGTATTGGATCTAAAGGTTTAGTACCTTATGATTCAAAATTAGAACGTACTATTAGAAAAATTCAAAAACAACAAAAAAAATTAGAAATTTAAATGAAATGGCGAATAAGTTAGATAATCCAATCAATGAAAATTGACAAAGACCTTTAAGAGATTATGCTAATCCTACAGCAAATGAACTTCACTTATTTATTAAAAATCCTGATATTCTTGCTACTTCATTTGAGCTTAAACCTGCTATTATCCAATTGGTACAAAAAAATCAGTTTGGAGGAACATCTACTTAAGATCCTAATTTACACCTTGCTTTGTCTTGCTAGTTTTCTTAAGATATGTGCTGCTTTTAAATATGACGGAGTGTCTAATGATGCTATCAAGCTCGGACTTTTCCTTTTTCATTAAGGGATAAAACTAAAGCTTGGTTAAATTTATTAGCACCTGGATCTATCAGAACTTGGGGAGAACTATCACAAAATTTTTTGGCTAAATATTTTCCACCCTCTAAAATAAAACTGCTAAAACTGCTAAACATAGAAATGATATTACATCTTATAGTTAGTTCAATGAGGAATTGATATATGAAGCCTGAGAATAATTTAAAGATCTCCTTAGGAGGTGTCCATGCCATGCTTTACAAAATTGGTTAATAATTCAAACTTTTTACAATGGATTAGTAGGATCACTTAGATCTATTATAAATGCTGTTGCAGGTGGATCATTGACAGCGACTTTATATATGCTTAAAAAAATAAGTATTTAATACTGCTGCTAAAAGATATAATTCCTCGGCAACGACACCAAAAAGTTAACAACGGTTATAGATTCAATAAAGATGTATATATAAAATATTCAACAATAGTAAAGTCACACTTATCAACGCAAGTATACGTATCACTCAAGTGATATAGGGCTCTAATGGAGTCCTAGATATCGATCCCACAGGGAGTAATATTAGAACTACGAACTAAGATTTTAGAAAATCAATACTTAATCACAACAATATAATTCAAATTGCTTATCTGTCACTAATAGACAATTGAAATAACTATGTAATTTTAATAACTCTTAAGTACCTAATCATACTAATAAAGTTTTAAATGTGATATTCAATATATAAGAAAACATTCTTCTTGTCAAGAAATTATAGTGAATGGATAAAGTGAATCAGTTCAAAATATGTTGTGCCAAATAGGAGCATACCTATTCCTTACCCTTTGGTCCAGGTATAAAGAACATTGGCTAATCCTATGCTTGTTTATTGAATTTACGGCTAGGCTGGGAGGATACTGACTCTCACTTCGGAGCTCCCACATTCCCCTCGATTGAGGGCTAACATCTACACTTCAGCACCCAAACGATAGGACCAAATTGGGAATTTTAGTCTGTCACTCTAAAATCTCCAATTTTATGCCCGATAATTTTATTTCCCTATTTATTTGCACCCAACTTCCAAGGGCTTTGTCCTCCCTGAATCTTGGATGTAATATTCACTTTAGTTGTAAAACTCAACATATTTAACAAATCAATTGGCCAGATTGAAAGTAAATTAAGATCAAAGTGAAAAGATCATCACAAGTTTTTTAACATTTTCATGGCTCAACCAATTCAAATCACCATTTCAGAAATCTTAAGACAAGGAGAAAGACAGAGAAAACTACTTAGAACTCATGGGGAAGACACAACAAAACTAAGAATTCATATATAAAAGTAAAGTCATACAAACCACAACAAGTAAATAACATTTATCTCTAATTCCTCCCCAGGGAAACTCCTCGAAGTTCCTCTGAATCTCTTCCTTTCTTTATTGCACACAGAATTCCTCTTTGAAGTGGAAAGGAGGAAGAAATCTTGCACTTTCCCTCCACTCTTACAATCTCTTGAAGAATTCCTCACAATTAGACTCTCTACACACTACTGGGGCTCTTGGACACTGTTCTAACCTTCCAACTCCTCGAACTCTTGAGCCTCCCTCTTTTTATTTTTGGCCAAAGATTTCTTTTAAGGATGTAGATGAGTTTTCCGAAGAGTTACATAAGCATCCCTCAAAAAATTGTCCACAATCAATGCACCTTTGGACATAACCGCCGATCTCACCGTCGGTGACATTGAGGGCACCGTCGACGGGCTTTCTAAATTATTTAATCTGGTGTCTCGATATATTCTCGCTGTCGGCGCTGTTGGGCTCGCCGTCGGCGCCCTAGTTCAAATCTTCACATTTTGGTCCTTTTCGCTCCAAATTCACTCCTTTTTGCATTTTTTTGCTCCAATGACCCTAATTCATTATTCCTGCAACAAAACATCAAAAATATCTTTCTTTAAACTGCAATATCATAAAAAATAGTGTAAAATAGGTATGAAAATCTCAACATATTTTCGGGTCAATCATTAATGTTAAAACCTTTTGATGAAGCATATTGTTTAATTGAGAAAATGACTACTGACAATTTTTAATGGCCCACTGAATGTGTAAATCCAAAGAGAGTAGCTAGTGTTCATGATTTGATGCGATGTCTATTTTAGTTTCTCAAATTGCTGCTATATTGACAACGACTTTATATATGCTTAAAAATATAAGTAATTAATACTGCTGCTAAAAGATTTAATTCTTCAGCAACTGTACCAAAACTTAATAACAATTATAGATTCTATAAAGATAAATGTAATAAATATTCAATAATTGTAAAGTCACACTTATCAACGCAAGAATACGTATCACTCAAGTAATATATGACTCTAATGGAGTCCTAGATATCGATCCCACTGGAGTAATGTTAGAACTACGAACTAAGATTTTAGAAAAGCAATACTTTAATCGTAACAATGAAATTCAATTTGTTTATCTGTCACTAATAGGCAATCGAAATAAATATATAATTTTCTTAATAACTCCTAAATAACTAATTATTCTAATGAGGATTTTAATTTGATATTCAATATATAAGAAAGCATCCTTCTCCTTGTCAAGAAATTATATTGAATGGATAAAATGAATCAGTTCAATTTGTATTGTGTCA